>NC_066528.1:17916544-17934044 GCF_024679095.1 Eriocheir sinensis | reverse complement strand
GAGTTGGACAGAATTCGCCGCGAAACCAAGAAATTAATAAAACGAAGCAAGAAAAATCTTGAAGAATATATAGCGGAAACAAGTAAATCTAATCCTAAAGAATTTTTCAGCTATGTAAATAATAAAAAGTCACTCACTTGTGGTATCGGACCGCTTGCTAATGAAAATGGTAACCACACGAACGATGAAAATGAAATGGCTACAATCCTAAATAACTTTTCGCATCCGTATTTACCGACGAAGATTGTTTATCACCTCAACCGCCGGAGGTTAGAAGGACCGAAAAGATGTTAAGTGGCGTGCTCATCGTAGAAAGTGACATTTTACGCACAATTGAAAAGATTAAAGTAAGCAAAGCTCCTGGTCCAGACAAAATTACCCCTAGGGTCTTAAATCAAACATCAAATTTGTTAACCGCTCTCCATCATATTCAATAAATCTTTAACAGCTGGAAAAGTTCCGTCGGATTGGAAACGTGCAAATGTATCCACAATTTTCAAAAAGTGGGACAAGTCTCATAGAGGAAACTATCGACCAATTAGCATGAAATCTATTGTTTGTAAGTTAATGGAGTCTATCATTCGCGTCAATATGGTGAAATTCTTCGAAGAAAATAATATAATACTTAATTCGCAACATGGCTTCCGTAGTAAACGTTCGTGTTTGACTAACTTACTTGATTTTTTCACTATATTTTGAGGTGTTCGATGAAAGCAGATCAGTAGATATCATATATCTGGATTTTCAAAAGGCATTTGATAAGGTCCCCACCAACGATTGCTCAGCAAACTACTGGCGCACGGTATCTCAGGTAACATTCACAATTGGCTTGTGGACTGGCTCTCTGAGCGGAAACAGAGAGTAGTTCTAAACGGTGTTACATCTAACTGGCTCGATGTCAAAAGCGGCGTACCTCAAGGATCAGTGCTTGGCCCCATGCTCTTCTTAATTTATGTTAATGATATCGATGATGGGCTCACTTGCAAATTATAAAAATTTGCTGATGACACAAAAATTGCTAGTAAAGCAACTGCGACACTCGACGAAGAAGCTTTACAATCAGATCTAGATCAACTTGCACGTTGGGCCAATCAATGGCACATGAAATTTAACATTGAAAAAGGTAACGTGTTGCATATCGGAAAAAAAACATAACAATTGCGTTCGGTACGTAATTAATGGCCAACAACTTTCTGCAGTAAGTAAAGAAAAGGATCTTGGAATCACTATATCAAGCGATTTAAAGCCCGGTCAGCATTGTTCAGAGGTAGTTAAAACTGCAAACAAATTGGTTGGCTTCATCGGACGAGTCTTTAATAATAAATCGGAAAAAGTAATATTAAAACTGTATAATTCGTTGGTTCGACCCCGTCTAGAGTACTGTGTACAGTTTTGGTCTCCCTACTACAGAAAAGACATAGAAAAGTTGAACAGGTCCAACGAAGAGTAACAAAGATGATTCCTAGGTTGAGAAATTTGTCATATGAACAAAGGCTTAAAGAAGTAAATTTATTCAGCCTATCAAAACGAAGAATGCGAGGCGATCTAATAGAAGTGTTTAAAATGTTCAAAGGATTCAGTGATATTAATGCGGAAGATTACTTTACAATTGATCGATCAAATAGAACAAGAAGAAATCACAATTTGAAGATAAGTGGTAAAAGATTCTCGTCGCACGAAGCTAAACACTTCTTCTTCAATCGAGTTGTTAATGTTTGGAACTCTCTACCTTGTGATGTCGTTGATAGTACAACAGTTACGGCCTTCAAGAATAGATTAGACAAGTGTTTTGAATCCAACCAGCAACTAAGATATTACTCATTGTCGTAATAACGTTAAGTTCTTTCGAATACTGGTGTCCTTGTCCGCTTTTATTGCCCGGTTAGTGGTAGCAGTAATGGTAGTTCTTTCCTCTTTCCTACATAAATTCCATGCAGTTTTTCCATGCTGCATGGTTCGTTTTCCTTTCCTGCCAGCTTTGGCTGGAGGGATGGGGGGGTGGGGAGGAGCCTTCGCCTTTGCTGTCCTTCATCTTCCACCTTTGATTAGATAGTTAGTGTAGCTTGTCACAAACAACCTCGAAAGGACCAGCAGGTCTGCTGTTGTTTGTTCTTCCTTTGTGTTCCTTCTCCTTCCCATATATTTATACTCTTTCTTAACTTCCTTATTTCTGTTTTTTTGCTTAATTTTTTTGGGTTATGTTTTCTTCGTTTTTATTTCCTGTTTTTTGTTTTGTTTTATTTCTTCCTTCTTTCCCTTTTTCCTTCATTTTTTTCTTTCCTTCCTTCTCTACCTTCTCTTCTTCCTCCCTTCCTTCCTTTCTTCTTTCCTTCTCTCCCTTCTCTTCTTACATTCTTCCTCCCTTCCTTCCTTCCTTCTCTCCCTTCTTTCCTTACATTCTTCCTTCCTTCCTTCCTTCTCTCCCTTCTCTTCTTCCATTCTTCCTCCCTTCCTTCCTTCCTTCCTTCCTTCCTTCTCCCTTCCTTTCTTACATTCTTCCTTCCTTCCTTCGTTCCTTCCTTCTTCTATATCTTCTCTTCTTTCTCCCTTCCTTCCTTCCTTCGTTTCTTCTTTCTTTCTTCGGTTTTTCCTTCCTTCCTTCCTTCCTTCCCTCCTTTCATATTTTCTCCTCCTCCTTCTTTCTCTTTTCTCTTACAATTTCCTTCTCCTTACATATCCTTCCTTCCTTCCTTACCTCCTTCCTCCTTCCTTCCTTTCTTACTCTTTCTTATATCCTTCTTCAACTCCCTCCTTCCTTCTTCCTTCCTTTCTTACTCTCTCTTATATCCTTCCACAGTCCTTCCTTCCTTACCTTCCTTCCTTACTCTCTCTATCTCTCTCTCTTCCTCTCTCTTTCACTACCCAATCTATTCTTCCCCTTCACCAGAAACACAACCCACACGGAGCCATAGATAACCCAAAGACAATGAGAGGAAGGAAAGAGCTAACAAGGGAAAGAGGAAGGAGAGGAAACAAGGGGAATAGAGAACGAGGAAGAGAGGGAGAAGAGAGATAGAGAGAGAGAGGAGGTGAATGAAGAACAGGAGTGGAAGTTGAGATCCTATGGGGTGGATTGTGGAGAAGAAGGGGACCACAGGAAGAGGATTAGGAGAAGGAAGAGGATTAGAAGATAAGAGGCTTGTTTTAGAAGCATAATACGGGCAGTGGTTATAGAAGGGACGAGAGAGAGAGAGAGAGAGAGAGAGAGAGAGAGAGTATTTCTACGAGTTCAAAAGATAGGTAGTTAGATTTATGATCCCCCCCTCCCCCTCCCCCCTTTTTCTCTCTCTTTCTTTCTTTCTCTCTGTCTCTTTTTTATCTTTTCTCTCTTTCTGGTATATAGATATATCATTCCAATTTCTCTCTCTCTCTCTCTCTCTCTCTCTCTCTCTCTCTCTCTCTCTCTCTCTCTCTCTCTCTCTCTCTCTCTCTCTCTCTCTCTCTTTTCTTTTTGTTTCTCTTTTTTTTTTTTTCACTCATTCTTTACATTTTTCTCTTTTCCCTCTCTCTCTCTCTATTTTTCTCTTCCTTTTTTCTTTCACTTATTCTTTATCTCTTTCTTCTTTTTCTTTCTTTCTTTCTCTCTTTCATTATACTCTCTCTCTCTCTCTCTCTCTCTCTCTCTCTCTCTCTCTCTCTCTCTCTCTCTCTCTCTCTCTCTCTCTCTCTCTCTCTTCCCCTTCCCCTCCCCCACTCCCACTCACTCACTCCCTCCCTCCCTCAAGAACACCAAACATTAGTCACGTTTTCCATCCCTTACAAAGACCAACACACCCATAACACTAACAGTAACAACAATAATAACAATAATAAGAAGAACAACGATGACAGCGGTGTTAAAAGGGGTCAGGTGAATGTGTGTAGTTTACGATCCCACTGGAAGGGATTCAAGATACATACATTAGTGGGATCCCTCACCGTGAGTGTTAATAATTCTATGAACGTGTGTGTGTGTGTGTGTGTGTGTGTGTGTGTGTGTGTGTGTGTGTGTGTGTGTGTCATCAGGGGAAGGTGTACATTGTTGCGCGTTTTAATCTTACTGGTTTGGGTTTTCTTTTATTTCGCTGTGATTTTTTTTTCGTTCTTATCTTCCTCCTCCTCTTCCTCCTCCTCTTCCTCTTCTTCCCTCCAATACTTATAATGCGTCTAATACTTTTACTCCTCTTCTTCCTCTTTCTCCTCCGTTTTCTCCTCCTCTTCCTTCTTCTAATCCTCCTTTTTGTTTCTTTTCCTCTTCCTTTCCTTCGTTTTTTTTTTATTATCCTCCTCCTCTTCTTCCTCCTCCTCCTCCTCCTCTTCTTCTTCCCTCCATAATCTTCTTCCTCTTTCTTCCCCGTTTCCTTCGTTTTCTCCTCCTCTTCCTTCTTCTTCTTCTTTTTGTTTCTCTTCCTCTTCCTTTCCTTTGTCTTCCGTTCTACTTCTCCTCCTCCTTCTCCTAATCCTTCTCCTTCTCTTCCTCCTTTTCCTTATCCGTTCTTTCTCTTCCTCTCTTCGTTCTCCTAATCCTTCTCCTCTTCTTCTTTCTCTTCAGTCTGTCCTTCTATTTTCTACTCGTTCTACTTTTTCTTCCTTTCCTTCAATTCTTCCTCCTTTTCATCCTGTTTCTCCTCCTTCTCTTCTTTCTAATCTTTCTTTTTCTTCTTTTGTTTCTCTTCCTTCTTCTCCTTTTCCCTCTTCTCCTCCTCCTCCTCCTTTCTCATCCTTTCATCCTCCTCTTCTTCTCCCTCCTCTTCCTCTTCTTCTTCTTCTTCCTCCTAATCTTTCTTCTCTTTCTTCTCCTCTTGTTTCTCTTCCTGTTTCTCCTTCTTCACCTTCTTCCCCTTTTCCCTCTTCTCCTCCTCCTCCTCCTCCTCCTCCTCCTCCTCGTACAAAACATGGATCGGAGTTTCGTTTTCTTCTTCCTCTTCTTCTTCCTCCTCTTCCTCTTCTTTTTCCTCTTCCTCTTCTTTCTCGAGCCGCGGACTTGGAGAAATCTTTTACCCAAGAGTCTTCCTGAAGCGCTTTTCTCTTTGTTCGCCTTTGTCTGTCTTTATTTGTCCTGTCTGTCTGCCTGTCTGTCTGTCTGTCTGTTTATGTCTGTCTGTGTTTGTGTTCGTTGAGTGGGGGGTGGGGGGGGGGTTGTGTGTGTGTGTGTGTGTGTGTGTGTGTGTGTGGCGGAAAGAGACAAAACACACACACACACACACACACACACACACAAACGATGCTCAATTTCCTATTTTTTATTTTTATCTTTTTGTTTGTTTTTATTTCGTTTTAGTCTACGTTGTCATCTTCTTCTTCTTCTTCTTCTTCTTCTTCTTCTTCTTCTTCTTCTTCTTCTTCTTCCTCTTCTTCTTCTTCTTCTTCGTATTCTTCCTCTTCTTCTATTTCTTCCAATTTTTCTTCTTATTTCCATGCATCGTTTTCTCTCTCCGGCAATCAAGGGGAGACTTATGAGAGTGTACCACCACTTCCAAAACGATCACTGTATCTTCCCATCTACTTCCCCTATCATCAATTTGCATCAGTCTCCCTCTCCTCTCTACACTCTCTTCTGCATCTTTCTCTTCCCCTCTTTCCATCATCCATCCATTTTTCTCGCTCTTTATCATCTCTGTACTTCCTCCCGTTCCATCCTTTCTTATTTCTTTCGTTCCTTCTTTCGTGCATTCTCTCTCTCTCTCTCTCTCTCTCTCTCTCTCTCTCTCTCTCTCTCTCTCTCTCTCTCTCTCTCTCTCTCTCTCCTCTCCCTTTCCCTTCCCTTCACTTCACTTAACTTAACTCAACTCAACTGAACTGAGCTCAACTGAACTGAACTGAACTCAACTCAACTCAACTCAACTCAACTCAACTCAACTTAACTTTCTTGGTGGGGCCTGTTGGTCGGTCCCAGCTCGTTATGGCGCAGGCAAGTATTTATAGTGGCGCCATCTTGCTCGGCTCTTTCTGCCCTCCGGAGCTCATTTTTGATCGCCTCTTTTAGTGAGAGAGTCCAGAGTCCGGGTTGATAGGCGGTCTTCAGGACAGCATGTGGGTAGTCTTAGGCCACTCGGCGGTGACTGAAAAATTCTAACTTGTGGCGGCCGGCAGAACGTGAACCCGCGTCTTCCTTTTCCTTATGCACGAGATATCAAAGAGTGTACGTGTGTGTGTGTGTGTGTGTGTGTGTGTGTGTGTGTGTGTGTGTGTGTGTGTGTGTGTTGACGGGATTAAGCATCGGTCCCCTTTGAACAATATGGACATTAGTGTTTGATTATGACTTAGATAAATGATCAGATTGGACTCGGTAGTAATTTGTATTCAAGAGATTATAAAACGGAATGGCTGTAGAGATAAAGAAGAGAGAGAGAGAGAGATCATTAGAATGTGTTTTACTTTCTTTCACAATAACGAATGGTGTGTACCTGACCGCTATTCTCTCTCTCTCTCTCTCTCTCTCTCTCTCTCTCTCTCTCTCTCTCTCTCTCTCTCTCTCTCTCTCTTCTCTTTTTTCTTATTTCCTTTTTCTGTTTATTCTTTTTTTCCTTTCCTTTCCTTCCTTTCCTTTCCTTCCCTTCCCTTCCCTTCCCTTCCCTTCCCTTACCTTACCTTATCTTTCCTTTCCTTTCCTTTCCTTTCCTTTCCTTTCCTGACGTTTCCTTACCTTTCCATACCTCTCTCTCTCTCTCTCTCTCTCTCTCTCTCTCTCTCTCTCTCTCTCTCTCTCTCTCTCTCTCTCTCTCTCTCTCTCTCTCTCTCTCTCTCTCTCTCTCTCTCTCTCTCTCTCTCAATATGACCCCGATCGGAATTGCAATCACGCACTTCCAAATGAACAATTGTACGAGTAAATAGCCGTTGTGTTAATAGCCACCTTGAGAGAGAGAGAGAGAGAGAGAGAGAGAGAGAGTTTATTTTTTTATCTGTAATGTTTTCGATTTTTCCCTTATTATTAATTTTTATCATATTTCTTTTCTTTTATTTGTTGTTTTAGTTGTGTTTTTCTATCTAGTCTTTTTCAATCATTTTTTTCTCTCCATTTATTTCCTTTTCCATCCTCTCTTCCTTTCCTCCATCTCTCCATCCCTTCTACCTTCATCTCCATTCTCAACCCTTCCTTCCTTCCATTCCTTTCCTTCCATTCACATCTCTTCCTTCGCTTCCATTCCCTTCCTTTCCATTTTCATCCCTTCTCCCTCCATCTAGTCATCTCCCCTTCCCTCCATTTCCCTTCCTTTCCACTCTCTTCTCTTTCTTCTATTCCTATCCTTTCTTTCCTTCCATTCCTTTCAACCCATTCACAACTTTTCCTTCGCTTCCATTCCCTTCCTTTCCGTTATCAATTCTTCCTCCTTCATCTAGTCATCTCCCCTTCCCTGCATTTCCCTTCCTTTCCACTCTCTTCTCTTTCTTCTATTCCTATCCTTTCTTTCCTTCCATTCCTTTCAACCCATTCACAACTTTTCCTTCCCTTCCATTCCCTTCCTTTCCATTATCAATTCTTCCTCCTTCATCTAGTCATCTTCCCTTCACATTCCCTTCCTTTCCTCCCTCTACCCTAACTCCCCTCCCTTCCTCTTCCTTACCCTCCCATCGTTTCCTTCTCCCTCCTTCATTCCCTCCTATTCACTCCCTTTCTCCCTCCCGTTCCCTTACCCTTTCCATCCCTCAGTTAATTTCTCCCTCCCTCCTTCCGTACCTCCATCCCTTCCTTCCTCCTCTCCTTCCCTTCCACACCCTTCACTCGGGGACTTCTGCTTCTGCGTTCATGATTTCCGGGGTCTGGCGGAGAGGTCGGGGCGGGAGTTTTACCCGTGACTGTAAATTAATTAGTCAGAATGCTCCGAGGGCTGGCTGTTTAATGGCGAGGAACAGAGGCCTTGAATGCGACGGTGTGCGCTCGCTGTGTGTAGCTCTCCGATCCAGGGAATAGAGTTGTTGGTATGAGTTTTTGTGTGAGGTTGAGTGTGTTAGGCTGGCTCAGTTGTTTTGGGGTTTCTCGTGTGTGTGTGTGTGTGGAGGTTGGGGGAGGTTGTAGGGGGTGTGTATGTAGAGGGGGATTGTAGGGGTTGGGGTAGGTTGTATATATGTGTGTGTATATCTATTTCTCTATCTATCTATCTATCTATCTATCTAATTAGTTACATTGCATAGGCCTATCGTGTTCTTGCGGTTGCTTAGTTTTACGGTGACTGCTTTCCAAATTTCACTATCTGGGTATTACTACTGTAGATTCTCTCTCTCTCTCTCTCTCTCTCTCTCTCTCTCTCTCTCTCTCTCTCTCTCTCTCTCTCTCTCTCTCTCTCTCTCTCTCTCTCTCTCTCTCTCTCTCTCTCTCTCTCTCTCTCTCTCTCTCTCTCTCTATCTCTATCTATCTATCTATCTATCTATCTATCTATCTTTCTTCTTTCTCAAACAGACCAATATAATTACATCGTATAGCGTTCTGATTTCTTGCAGATGGAAAAGTCTACGGTCACAGCTTTCCAAATTTCACTATATGGGTATTTCTACTGAAGATTCTCTCTCTCTCTCTCTCTCTCTCTCTCTCTCTCTCTCTCTCTCTCTCTCTCTCTCTCTCTCTCTCTCGCTCTCGCTCGCTCGCTCACTCTCGCTCTCGCTTTCTCTCTACGAAATTAGCAAACTTATCTCGCAAACACTACCGCTGAGAGAGAGAGATGATAACAGGACCCATTACTCCGGGACATTTGCTTAATTCGACTGTCGGAAAGAGAATGGAATAAAAGAGGAAAAGAAAGACACCTAATCTATTTTTTGGGATTTTGCATTTTTTTATTTTCTTCCTCTTGTTGCTATTCACACACACACACACACACACACACACACACACACACACACACACACACACACACACTTTTTTTCTCTCTCTCTCTCTCTCTCTCTCTCTCTCTCTCTCTCTCTCTCTCTCTCTCTCTCTCAGAAATATCACTGGAGAGAGATAACTTCTTTTTAAAGCGTTCATTTATTACAATCACTGCTGCGAATTTAGAGAGAGAAAAAAGAAAGAAAGAAAGAAAAGGAAAGACAAATAGACAGATAAACAAACAGACAGACAGACAGATGATGTATTTCTTTCTTTCTTTCTTTTTCTTTCTTTCTTTCTTTCTTTATGTATGTATGTATGTAAGTATGTATATATGATTTTATTTATATCAGAGAAGACGGTAAAAAAAAAGGAAGAGAAAACGGAAATAAACCAAAGTATGTATGAATAACTATGTATGTATGTATGAATGTATGAATGTATGTATGTATGTATGTATGTATGAACCTTCCCTGATTAAGCTCCATAAATGCTCTACTTAATCTGCCCTTCATCCTTTCCCTCATTTAACTTTCCCCCTTTTTATTCGTCTCCTCGTCCAATTCCTCCCTTTTCTCCTTCATTTCCTCTTCAATCACTGTTTCCGCCAAGCCGTCACGCTGTTGCCGAATTTCTTAATTGCATTTGTCTTCTTCCCTCTCGCCTCGTCCCCCTCGCTTCATTTCCTTCCTTTCCCTTCTCTCCCTCCCTCATTCCTGCCTGTCATCACAATTCTTTCCTCCCATTCGTTCACGTTTGTCATAATTGTGGACTTTTGGAGTAATATAACTACATCGTATTGGGTACCGATTTCTTGCTGTTGGAAAAGTCTACGGTCACAGCTTTCCAAATTTCACTATGGGTAATGTTTCTGTAGACTCTCTCTCTCTCTCTCTCTCTCTCTCTCTCTCTCTCTCTCTCTCTCTCTCTCTCTCTCTCTCTCTCTCTCTCTCTCTCTCTCTCTCTCTCTCTCTCTCTCTCTCTCTCTCTCTCTCTCTCTCTCTCTCTCTCTCTCTCTCTCTCTCTCTCTCTCTCTCATTCCTGCCTGTCATCTCAATTCTTTTCTTCCATTCGTTCACGTTTGTCATAATTGTGGACTTCTGGACTGATGGAAGGAAGAGGAGAATATAAAGGAAGGAAATGATAAGAAAAATAAAGAATCCTCCTTCATCTGTATTTCCTCCTGCCTACGACTTGAACTTTTTCAGGAGAAGGGTATCAGGACACCTCTCCTCCCGAAATTGACCTCTCTTTCGGCCACCTCTTTTGATTCTTTTTTAGGAGCAGCGAGTAGCGGGCTTTTTTTTATTATTGTTTCCTTTTTTTTGTGCCCTTGAGCTGTCTCCTTTGTTGTAAAAAAAGAGGAAGGAAAGGAATAAGAAGAGAAAGTATTATTACATCGGCTGAAGAAGGAAGGAGAAGGAAGAGAGGTGGAGGAGGTGGAAAAGGAGGAGAAGGAGAAGGCAGAGACGAAAGAGGGGGAGAAGGAGGAGGGGATAGGGCTGGTTGTAGTAGTAGTAGTAGTAGTAGTAGTAGTAGTAGTAGTAGTAGTAGTAGTAGAAGAGAAGGAGGAAGAAGTGAAGATGAGCGTGATGATAATGATGATGATGGTGTTGATTATGAGGACGTTGGTTTGAGGAAGCAAGAAAAGATGGATTAAGAAAAGCAGGAGGAGGAGGAGGAAATGAAGAAGGGAGGAGGGGGAGGAGGAGGAGGAGGAGGCGGTGATTGGGATGATAGTTTTGATTATGATGAGAGCAATGGTGGTCGATTTGAAGAAGCAGAAAAATAAGCATTAAGATAAGAAGGAGGAGGAGGAGTAGAAATTGCAAAGAAGACACATTAAGGGATTATGGAAATGAGAAAGGGAAGGAAGGAGGACAAGAAATTCACTTCAAGCATAAAACAGAAAGAGAAATGAGACAAAGGAGGAGGAGGAGGAGGAGGAGGAAGGGGTAGGTTCCATAATCTTCCCTGTTTTGGTCTACCGGCCTTTTGCAGACTCCTTATTTTCTTTTGTTCCTATTATGAAAGGATTCTAAGGAGGAGGAGGAGGAGGAGGAGGAGGAAGAAGAGGAGGAAGAGGAGGGTAAAAGAAGAGGAAAGAAGAAGAGAGCGTGTTATGACTTCGCCTAATGAAAAGAAGAGGAAGAGGAAGATGATAAAGAAGAAGAAGAAGAAGAAGAGGAGGAGAAGGAGGAGCAGGAGGAGGGTAAAATAAGAGGAAGGAAGAAGAGAGCGTATTATGACTTTGCCTAATGAAAAGAAGAGGAAGAGGAAGATGATAAAGAAGAAGAAGAAGAAGAAGAAGAAGAAGAAGAAGAAAATAACGGTTATGAAATTGCCTAAAGTAAGATTGAAGGAAGAGGAGAATATGAAAGAGGAAAATGAGAAGAAAAAATAAGAATGATAAGAGGAAGGAGAAGGAAGGAGGAGAAGGAAGAGAGGGAGGAGGAGGAGGAGGAGGAGGTGAAGGAAAAGGAAGAGGAGGAGGAAGAGACGAAAGAGGAGGAGACGGAGGTGAAAGAAGAGGAAAAGAAGGAGAAGGAAGAGTTGAAAGAGGAGGAGAAGGAAGGAAGAGAAGGAGGAGAAGGAAGAAATGAAAGACGAATAAGAGAAGGAGGAGGAAGAGATAAAGGATGAGGTGGAGGAGGAGAAGGAAAAGGAAGACGAGGAGACGAAGAAGGAAGAAGACAAGGAAGAAGAGATAAAGTAAGAGGAGGAGAAGGAGGGAGGAGGAGGAGGCTTGTAAACTTTCATCAATATAAGGTAATTAGTTTCGCAGGTCTCAAGTCTTCTGTTTGTCATTTTACTCTCTCTCTCTCTCTCTCTCTCTCTCTCTCTCTCTCTCTCTCTCTCTCTCTCTCTCTCTCTCTCTCTCTCTCTCTCTATCTCTCTATCTATCTATCTATCTCAATTTCCCCCTTCCTTCATCAATAAAAAAACGGACAGAATTCGACACGAGAAATCTTGCGACAAAGTTCTAATTAGAGTCTGCGATGGGAATACCTGGCGGCCGTGATGAGCAGGTGACATAGGTGTGTAGAGGAGGAGGAGGAGGAGGAGGAGGTGTAAGAGAAGGTAGAAGATGGTGATGTAGACGGTTATGATGATGAAGGGGAGAATATGATAAAAGTGTGCAATAAGAAGAAAAAAGAAATAGGAAAAGTATGAAGAAAAGAGAAAGAAAGAATTTAAGGAAAAGAGCGAGTATGAAATTGCTTAAGGTATGTAGAGAGAGAGGAGGAGGAGGAGGAGGAAAGAAAAAGAAGGAATGAAAAAAATAAAAGAAGAAAAAAGAAATTAATGAAAATAAAAATAAATTAAAGAAGAAGAGATGGAGAAGGAAGAAAAAGGTATTGGAGGAGGAGGAGGAGGAAAAGAAAGAAGAAGGAAAAGAGAAAAGGAGTATAAAAAGTAAAAGAAGAAAAAAAGAAATGAAGAAAAATGGAAATAAATTGAAGAAGAAGAGGAGGAGGAAGAAGAAGGGGTAGAAGAGTAGGAGGAGGAGAAGTAAGAGAAGGAGGAGGAGGAGGAAGAAGAGGAGGAGGAGGAGGAGGAGGAGAAGTAAGAGAAGGAGGAGGAGGAGGAAGAAGAGGAGGAGGAGGAGGAGGAGGAGAAGTAAGAGAAGGAGGAGGAGGAGGAAGAAGAGGAGGAGGAGGAGGAGGAGAAGTAAGAGAAGGAGGAGGAGGAGGAAGAAGAGGAGGAGGAGGAGGAGGAGGAGGAGGAGGAGGAGGAGAAGTAAGAGGAGGAGGAGGAGGAGGAGGAGGAGGAGAAGTAAGAGAAGGAGGAGGAGGAGGAAGAAGAGGAGGAGGAGGAGGAGAAGTAAGAGAAGGAGGAGGAGGAGGAGGAGGAGGAAGGAGATGTCAGCATTTACACGCCTTCCACTATTGATTGATTCGTCGGTGATAAGAGGAAGCCTTCAGTGGGTCGCCAATACCTTAACTTTTCTCTCTTCTTTTGTTCGTTTTTAATAGAATTGGAAACGAAACGAGGCGGAAAAAGGATGAGTCTGACCTCCGAATTATTGGCACCGTTTTCCTTCTTTTTTATATCGGTACCATTTTCCTTTTTTTATCGACACCATTTTCCTTCTTCTTTTTTTATATCGGTACCATTTTCCTTTTTTATCGACACCATTTTCCTTCTTCGTTTTTTATATCGGTACCATTTTCCTTTTTTATCGGTACCATTTTCCTTCTTCGTTTTTTATATCGGTACCATTTTCCTTTTTTATCGACACCATTTTCCTTCTTCGTTTTTTATATCGGTACCATTTTCCTTTTTTATCGGTACCATTTTCCTTCTTCGTTTTTTATATCGACACCATTTTCCTTCTTCGTTTTTTATATCGGTACCATTTTCCTTTTTTATCGGTACCATTTTCCTTCTTCGTTTTTTATATCGGTACCATTTTCCTTTTTTATCGGTACCATTTTCCTTCTTCGTTTTTTATATCGGTACCATTTTCCTTTTTTATCGGTACCATTTTCCTTCTTCGTTTTTTATATCGGTACCATTTTCCTTTTTTATCGGTACCATTTTCCTTCTTCGTTTTTTATATCGGTACCATTTTCCTTTTTTATCGGCACCATTTTCCTTCTTTTTTTATCGGTACCATTTTCCTTCTTCGTTTTTTATATCGGTACCATTTTCCTTTTTTTTATTATCGGTACCATTTTCCTTCTTTCCTTTTATCGGTGCCATTTTCCTTTTTTATCGACACCATTTTCCTTTTTTGTCATTATCGGTACCATTTTCCTTTTTTATCGACACCATTTTCCTTTTTTGTCATTATCGGTACCATTTTCCTTTTTTATCGACACCATTTTCCTTCTTTTTTTATATCGGTACCATTTTATTTTTGTTATCGGTACAATTTTGTTTCCTTATCGGTACCATTTTCCTTCTTCGTTTTTTATATCGGTACCATTTTCCTTTTTTTTATTATCGGTACCATTTTCCTTCTTTCCTTTTATCGGTGCCATTTTCCTTTTTTATCGACAACATTTTCCTTTTTTGTCATTAACGGTACCATTTTCCTGTTTTATCGACACCCTGATACTTTTTTGTCATTATCGGTACCATTTTCCTTTTTTATCGACACCATTTTCCTTCTTTTTTTATATCGGTACCATTTTATTTTTGTTATCGGTACAATTTTGTTTCCTTATCGGTACCATTTTCCTTTTTCCCTATATTATCGGTACCATTTTCCTGTTTTTTCCTTTAATTATCGGTACCATTTTCCTTTTTATCATCGGTACCATTTTTTTCTCTTCCCTTTCATTATTATTTCTTATTATTATTTTCTTATTATTATCATGAGAGAGAGAGAGAGAAAAAAAAACTTCAATAAGGGAAAGTCACACCTAAAAGACTCATTAGCAGCAGGGAAAGGCCTATTTAATGAGGTAATTATGCTTATTTGATCTCCTCATTAACACCAAGTCACACACACACACACACACACACACACACACACACGTAATTAATCTGCAACACCTCTGTCCCAGTAATGAGGTGTTACTGTTTAATTAGTGTTGATAATTCATATTCTCCTGTGACGAATGGTGTTAATGATACCTGTGTTTATATAGAGATAGGGTAGTAGTAGTAGTAGTAGTAGTAGTAGTAGTAGTAGTAGTAGTAGCAGTAGTAGTAGTAGTAGTAGTAGGATGATGATGGTGAGGAGGAGCAGGAATAGTCGTAGCAGTCGTGTAGTAATAGTAGTAGTAGTAGTAGCAGTAGTAGTAGTAGTAGTAGTAGTAGTAGTAGTAGTAGTAGTAGTAGTAGTAGGTACATTAGCTCAATCCACCCTGACCATTACAGTTCAAAAAGTCTATTACGAATTCACACACAGGAAAAAAAAAGACATTTCATATAAAGGAAGGTCAGGGAAGGGAAGGGCAGGGAGGGGAAGTGGAGGAAAGAAAAGGGAAGGGAAAGGAAGGGAAGGGAAGGGAAAGGAAGGGAAGGGAAGGGAAGTGGAGGAAAGAAAAGGGAAGGGAAGGGAAGGGAAGGGAAGGGAAGGGAAGGGAAGGGAAGGAAAGGAAGGGTAAAGAAGATCAGAGAAGGAAAAGGTAGAGAATGGCACGGAAGGGAAGGAAAGGAAAGCATATAGAATGGAAGGGAAGGGAAAGGAAGGAGAGGACATGGAAGTAAAGGGAAGGGAAGGGAAGGGAAGTGAATAGCAAAGCAAATCTCATAGCAATAGGGCAGGAAAGGGAAGGGAAGGGAATGGAAAGAAATACCAGGGAAGGAAAAGGCAGAAAAGGGAAGGGAAAGAGAAGGAAGAGAAGGAGAAGGAATGGTATGGAAGGGAATGACAGGGAAGGGAAAGGAAGGACAGGAAAAGACAGGGAAAGGAAGAGAAGAAGAAGGAAAGGAAGGAAAGGAAGGGCAGAGCAGGGAAGGGAAAGGAAGGACAGGAAAGGGCAGGAGAGGGATGTGCATTATAGGGAAGGGAAGGGAAGGAGAAGGAAGAGAAGGAGAATGAATGGTATGGAAGGGAATGACAGGGAAGGCAAGGGAAGGACAGGGAAGGGAGGGCATTATAGGAAAGCAGAATAGAGCGGTGATCCTTTGCAGTGTTGCCAGCCTTGACGAAACATAAGGAAAGGTATTCAGATCACGACCATGCCCAGAGCTCACTGCGAACCTTCCCGCAAGATTGATGGAGGCGAGGATGGAGAGAGAGGTAAACACGAGAGAGAGAGAAGGAACAAAAGGAAGGAGGAAAGAGAGAGAGAAAGGTAAACACGAGGAAAGAAGGAACAAAAGGGAAGGAGGAAAGTTAAAAGAGAGAGAGAGAGAGAGAGAGAGAGAGAGAGAGAGAGAGAGAGAGAGAGAGAAGAAGAAGAGGAAGAAGGAGGAGGAGGAGGAGGAGGAGGAGGAGAAGAAGAAAAAAGAAAAGCAACGAGAGTAAAATAAAGGAAACCAAGAAAAACAAAACAAAGAAAACAAAGAAGAGAAAAAGAAGAAGAAAAACAAAAAGAAGAAGAGAAAAAAAAAAGAAAGAAAAAATAAAATAAAAAGACCAACATGTAATAAATCCAAAGAAAAGAAAAAGGAAAAATAAAGGAACTCGCTGAATATTAAAAGAAAAGAGAGATGGAGAAAACGCAAGACAAGATTGATGGCGTGTGTTAAAGAATCGAAGGTGGCCGGGAGGTGAAGGAGAAAAAGCAAACATTGATGGATTGCGTGGACGAATTGACTGATATGCATGGCGCTGAGAGGGCGAGATAGATAGCTGGATAGATACGATAACAGCTTGATGGATAGGGATAGATAGATAGATAGATAGATGGAAAATAGATAGATGGATAGATAGATGGATAGATAAGATAGACAGACAGATAGATAGACAGATAGATAGATAGATAGATAGACAGACAGACAGACATAAAGATAGAGAGGGAGATTGATAAGGGAAGATATAGAGGGAAGGAAAAGGGAATGAATGAATGAAGGAAGGAGAGAGAGAGAGAGAGAGTTAATACACACACACACACACACACACACACACACACACACACACACACACACACACACACACACACACACACACACACACACACCACTCAAATGCCTTCCTTCCTTCCTTCCTTCCTGACTGACTATGAAGCTCTGTAAAATTGCTCACGAAAAAGAAATGAAGAAAAAGAAAAAAAAATACTAGAAAATGAAACACTTAACCTGACTTACTAAAACCGACATCACACACGGCAGAGAGGAGGAACTGAGACTCGCTAATCACCAGGTATTCACGAATCTTATTACGACGAGCTCTCTCACCTGTCCAAGCTTGATTACTGCTCTGAGGCAAGGTAACGCTGGGTGGGTTAAGTGATGCTGGATCATCTCCGGGGTACTGAAACGCTTGGATCTGCCGAGTGGTGTGAGTTTGAAGTGATTGGTGGTTGAATTTCTGCTTTTTATGGATTTTTGTTTTTTGTTTGTGTTTGTTTTGTTTGTTAAGGGAAGGGTGGAGGATTGTGAGGGAAGGTTTGGGAGTGAGAGAAAGGGAGGAGGGAGGGTAAGAGGGGAGATAAGGGAAAGGAAGGAAGGAAGGGAGGGAAGGAAGGAAGGCAGGAAGGAAGTAAGGAAGGAAGTAAGGAAGGAAGGAAAGAAGAAATGTGAGAAAGAAAGAAAGAGAGAAAGAAATGAAGGAGGGAAGGAACGAAGGAAAGAAGGAAGGAGGGGGGAAGGGAGGAAGGAAAGAAGAAAGAAAAGAAGAACAAACAAACAAACAAACAAACAAATAATGAATAAATAAATAAAGAAAGAAAGAAAGAAAACAAAGGAAGGAAAAGACTGGTTTGTATTTTATTTTCTTAGTCATTTTATTTATTATCATTTATTTATTCTTGTGTGTGTGTGTGTGTGTGTGTGTGTGTGTGTGTGTGTGTGTGTGTGTGTGTGTGTGTGTGTAAGTGCGTGCCTACATACTCCGAACACTTTTTAATATCCTCGTCTAAAAAAAATATTTTATCCGTGAAACATTTTTTTTCCTCTTGTCACAAAAGTCGACGATTTGCAAATGATAAAAAGTCGGTATATAAATATTTTCTTTTTTTTTTTTTATATATTTTGAGCGATTTTTTTGAGGGTTTTATATTTTTTCCTTCATTTCTTTTTTCCTGTCTCTCCTTCCTTCCTTTCTTTCTTTCTTTCTTTCTTTTGTTTCCTGTCTCCTTTCTTTCCTTTTTGTCT
>NC_066528.1:17906544-17911544 GCF_024679095.1 Eriocheir sinensis | reverse complement strand
ATCCTTATCATACTTCCACCTCCTCCTCCTCCTCTTCCTCCTCCTCGTGCCTTCTCATACTCCCTTCCCTTTCCTCTCCGTATCTCAATCCTCCCTTCACTGATCTGATGTTCCCCTCAGTGTATGAAGCCGAGAATGCAGATATACATTCTCTTCCCTCTTGTCTTTATTCCGTTCCTATATCACACACACACACACACACACACACACACACACACACACACGTACTCTCTCTCTCTCTCCGTCTGTCTGTCTATCTGTCTGTCTGTCTATCTGTCTGTCGCTATCTCTTTCCAAACTTCCTCGCCTCTAGTTTATCCGTCTCATCGCCCTCTCCCTCTCCTTGCACTCCCCTTCAACGCTCGCCATTACAACGCTTCGATATTGCACTCCAAACACCTATACCTGCGCGCGCACACACACACACACACACACACACACACACACACACACACACACACACACACACACACACACACACACACACACACACACACTTCTTTCCTCCCTTCATTCAATGCTTTCTTTATTCTTTTTTTTCTTTCCTTTCTTTTTTCTTTCTTTCATTGCGTTTTCATTAATTTTTATCGGACTACTACTACTACTACTACTACTACTACTACTACTACTGTTACTACTACTACTACTACTACTGATACTACTACTTCCATCCTCACCTTCACTAACCTTCCTCACCCCTTCATAGCCAACGCCAGATTCGCCTAAACCTCTTTTAAACGTTCCTTTCCACACCCGCTCCGCCCTCCTCTCCCTCCGCCCTTACAGCCCTAGGGAGCCGCTTCCTCTTATGGCCTTCGTATCCTGCGGGGTAACATGAGGAAGGGTCATTTGGGAAGCGTAAAAGTCTGGTAAATGGTATGTTTGTACGTGACGGTTACTGGAAAAGAGTTGGGTATCTGTGTGACTTCAGTAGCACGGAAAAAAAGGGAGAGAAGATGTATATGAAATGTTGAAGGAGAACTCAGATAGAGGAGAAATACTAGCAGAAGGGGGATGAGGAGGAAGAGAACGAGGAGGAGGAGGAAGGAAATGGAGAAATACCAATTAAAGATGTATATTAAAACATCGAAGGAGTAGTCAGATAAGGAGGAAAAACTAGCAGGGGGAGGAGGAGGAGGAAGAGAACGAGGAGGAGGAGGAGGAAGGAAAAGGAGAAATACCAATTAAAGATGTATATTAAAACGTTGAAGGAGAACTTAAATAAAGGAGAAATACTAGCAGAAGGAGGATGAGGAGGAAGAGAACGAGGAGGAGGAGGAAGGAAAAGGAGAAATACCAAATAAAGATGTATATTGAAACGTTGAAGAAGTTAGATAAAGAGGAAAAAATAGCAGAAGGCCTATCGTTGTTTTTTGTAGGTCTTTTCTTCCGTTTTTGTTTTTTTTTGCTATAAAGAAAATCCTCGTTTTAAGACAATAGTGTGATGGCGAAGGTTTATTTCACCTTTTTGTTTTATTTCTGTGTTTTGGTATCTGTTCTCCTCTTCTTCTCCTCCTTCTTCTTCTTCTTGTTCATCTTCTTCTGTTTCTTCTTCATCTTAGTTTTCCTTTTCTTCCTCTTCTTCCTTCCTTTCTCCCTCCTTTCTTCGTGTACAAACGGTATGGGTTGTATTTTTTAATTTTTTACAGCTAAGGAGACAGTTCATGGGGGTAAAGAAAAATATATAAAAAAAGCCCGATACTTACTGCTCCTGAATAGAGGTCAAAGGAGTGTCCAAAAAGAGAGGTCAATTTCGGGAGGAGAGGTGTGTATGTGTGTGTGTGTGTGTGTGTGTGTGTGTGTGTTTGCAGCTAAGGAGACTGTTCAAGGGCGTAAACAAAAATATATAAAAAAAAAGCCCGCTACTTACTGCTCCTGAATAGAGATCGAAGGAGTGTCCAAAAAGAGAGGTCAATATCGGGAGGAGAGGTTTCCTGATTTAAATGTAGCAATTCAAAACACAGTCAGGTATTTTGATGCAGGAGGGGAGAGTGTAAAAGCTGTACAGGTTAAACTACTCGGACAGTGAAACCCATGTAGAGGGCAAGGGCGCGGCGGGAGGGAAAAGGATGAGGCGGAGGAAGAGGGCGAGATGAAAGAAAGTTAAAATTTATTGGACAAAAATAGTCGTGTAGTGGAACGGGCTATGGAGGGAGGCAGGGATGTGTGGTGTGTGTGTGTGTGTGAGAGAGAGAGAGAGTAACATAACAAGACCATGCAGAGACTAACTTCTCCTAAAACACGAAATACTCCTTGGAAATACAAAACTCAAACTCACACCAACAACAACAATATACCTTTATTTGTCCCACTATCTAATGCAGGGAGCTAAAACTACACACTAATTAAAAGGAAAGTGTCTTGGTGTAGTCTTAAACTCTGCTAAGATTTCATTCAGCCCCGCAATCTTGTTCTGAGGAAGGGAATCATTTGAGCCTGAACTCCCTTTGTGTCCATGCTATGTCCTCGTTGCTCTCTGGTCATCTAGTATACGAGAGGCGATGTTGTCTTGTGTATAGTTTATTTTTTACACTAAGGAAGGCAGTGCAAGAGGAAATTCATTATACGAGAGGAGATTCTGTATTGGTTATTGTTTTAATCTTTTTATTACAGTAGAGGATGTAGTTGAAACACTCCCAAAAAAGCCTAGTTCGGATACTGTTTTAATTTTAGTTTATATTTTTAGGTGAAGGAGGCAGTTCAAGAGCAAATTAAAACCCGGTCATTACACGAGAAGGGATGCTGTCTTATTATTTAGTGTCTTAATTATGGTTCTTTGTTTTACATTTTTTATAATAGAAAAGTAGTTAAAAATTGACCTATCTTTCGGCCACTCCTCTGAACTCTTTTACAGGAGCAGCGAGTAGCGGGCTTTTTTTTCATTATTGTTTCCTTTCTCTCTATGCCCTTGAGCTGTCTCCGCTGTAAAAAAAATATACGATGGAAAATTTTGTCTTAGTAATAGTTTTCTGTACTTTTTTACAATAGAGGAAGCAGCTCATGAAGAAAAGCCTTGTACTTATACTGATAATTTAGTTTTTTTGTTTATTGACAGTAAAAGGCTCAGCTTATGGACGAACAAAAGCCAATCCTTTATACGATACGAAATTCTCTCTTAGTAATAGTTTTCTGTACTTTTTTACAACAGAGGAAGCAACGCATGAAAAAAAAGCCTTGTTCTGATACTGATCTCTATATATTTTTTTACAGTAAAAACTCAGCTTATAGACAAACAAAAAACAGGCCATTATACGATAAGAAATTCTGTCTTCGTAATAGTTTTCTGTACTTTTTTACAATAGAGGAAGCAACGCATGAAAAAAAAGCCTTGTTCTGATATTGATCTATATATATTTTTTTACAGTAAAAACTCAGCTTATGGACAAACAAAAAACAGGCCATTATACGATAGGAAATTCTGTCTTAGTAATAGTTTTCTGTACGTTTTTACAACAGAGGAAGCAACGCATGAAAAAAAAGCCTTGTTCTGATACTGATCTATATATATTTTTTTACAGTAAAAACTCAGCTTATAGACAAACAAAAAACAGGCCATTATACGATAGGAAATTCTGTCTTAGTAATAGTTTTCTGTACTTTTTCACAATAGAGGAAGCAGCTCATGAAAAAAACTCTTGTACTGATACTGATAATAATTCTTTTGTTTTTTGACAGTAAAGAACTCAGCTTATGGGCAGAGAAAAGTACGGCCATTATACGATATGAAATTCTGTCTTAGTAATAGTTTTCTGTACTTTTTTACAATAGAGGAAACAACTCATGAAAAAAAAGCCTTATACTGATACTGATAATTATTTTGTTTTTATTTTTTTACAGTAAAGAACTCAGCTTATGGACAGAGAAAGCACGGGCATTATAGGATAAGAGGATTATGTCTTAATCATTGTTTTTTCCTCCTTTTTTTTTACATTAGTGGGATTAACTCGGAGTAAAATTCAGCTTTGTAACAACGAAAGTATAAGAAAAATAAGTTTGAACAGAATAATCCCTCTGAAAACAACATAAAAGTAACCGAAATCATCTCATGTGCGTAGAAAAATCCACTCATTGTTCGATAGGGGATTCTGTTTCCAGTAGAGTCCTTTTTACTTCTTTAAAACAGAGGAAGCAGCTCAAAACGCCCCCCTAAAAATGCCTAGTAACAATGAAAATGAAAGAAAAATGGACTTCAATACGATATGAACCTTTCTAGAAGTACGATAAAAATAAAAGGATTGAGCTCATGGGAAGAGAGTGTGTTTGTAATTCTTTTGGTCCTTTTTTTATAATGGAAGAAGCAGCTCAAAGTTAGAAAAAAACTTAGTAACATTGAAAACTAAGGAAATATTGGTTTGAATACAATAAATCCCCTAAAAATTGAAAAAAAATGGACCCACAAAAACGAAAAGTGAAGTCATTAACGAGAAGAGATACTTTTTCAATTCCAGTTTTTATTCTACGTTTCTCTTTGTAACAGAGGAAGCAATTCAAAACCAATAAAAGAATCCAAGTACCAACAAAAGTAACAGAAAAATGCGTTTCAAATGAATATATAAAAGAAACACCATAAGCCCTTGAAAATCTGTTAGTGTTGGAAAAAGAAATGTGTGATAGCTTTGCGCCGAACATCCTTCCATTTTCACAAGGTTATGCTTCGGGGAGAGAGAGAGGGCTGAGCCGCATTAGTCATGGTTCTTTAAGTGCAATGACCCGGACTAAAACGCTGCTTCTTTCATATGCTAGATATTTTGCTCTATAGATTTTTTACTTGCTCTTATGCTATACGTTGAAGGCGCGTATTTTTTTTAACTATTTTTTCTTGTCATATTATGCGTTTGAGGTAATGTATTTTTATTTTGGTTTATTTTTTGTATATTCTAGATTTTATGTTCTACACGTTTTTTTTTTTTTACTTGCTTTGCTTGTTTTTTTGTGCCCTTGAGCTGCCTCCTTTGTTGTATGTTGGAGCCACTATGTTTTCTAACTGTATATTTTCTTGT
>NC_066528.1:17899044-17901544 GCF_024679095.1 Eriocheir sinensis | reverse complement strand
CCCGTTTTTTGTCTCAGTTTTTCTTTACCCAACCATTCCCGCTTTTATTTTATCGGTCTCTCCTGTCTAACAAAACTTTGATATACAGAAATGACCCCAAGATACATACGAAGTGTTTTCCCGTCCCCTCTACACTGCATTTTTTTCGAGTTTTTGCCTCAGTTTTTCTTTACCCAACCATTCCCGCTTTTATTATATCGTTCTCTCCTGTCTAACGAAACTTTGATACACAGAAATGACCCCAAGATACATACGAAGTGTTTTCCCGTCCCCTCTACACTGCATTTTTTCCTGTTTTTTTCTCAGTTTTTCTTTACCCAACCATTCCCGCTTTTATTTTATCGGTTTCTCCTGTCTAACGAAACTTTGATACATAGAAATCACCCCAAGATACATACACAGTGTTTTCTCGTTCCCTCTACACTGTCTTGCGAAACGGGGAGAACACAGACATGACGCAGTGCTCGTTTCCTCCTCCTCTGCTCTTGCGAAACGGTGAAACAGACACATGACCTCGAGCTTATATACGAACATAGAGACGTGAAATAGAACTCCTACACGTATATCTGCTTTCATAACCCTTTGTCTCCCGTGGTAACCGTAGGGGCTCTCCTCACAAGCCTTGGTCTCCTGTCTGTCAGTCTTTCCCCTTGTCAACCCACACTGGCCCTCTACTGGAGTCTGCTGTGCCGTGTTAATTCTTCTGTTTATCCCGCCTTAAAATCCCTTATGTTAATTTCGTATAGTTTTCCTTCATTTGGATAGGAAAACGTGTTGTCTATGTATGTTACCACTTCTTCTCTTTAATACAGACCGGTTTTTCTGCGTACTTTCCTCTTTCCCTATAAACTACAACTTCCTCTCAACGCAATATTTATGTTTAGCTTCGGGGAATTATATCTGTGTGCGTTAAAATTTGTTAAGTCTGGATTTCGCCTCTCTCTTCCCTCTCCCTCTTCTGTCTATCTATCTACCTATCTACCTGTCTATCCTTTCAGTTCCCCTCTTATCCACCCTTCCTACATATGTACTTTTGCTCCCTTATCATCATTTCTTTCCCACTCCCTAACGCCTCCTCCCTCCTCTCCCTTCCCTCTCTCTCTTCTGTGTATCTATCTACTCGTCCTTCCTTTCAGTTCCCTCTTATCCACCCTTCCTACATACTTACTTTTGCTCCCTTATCATGACTTCTTTCCCACTCCCTGACGCCCCATCCCTTCTCTCCCTTCCCTCTCCCTCTTCTGTGTATCTATCTACCCGTCCATCCTTTCAACCCCCTCTTTAGCAACCCTTCCTATATATGTACTTTTCTTCCCCTATCACCCAGTTCTTTCCCACTCCCTAACGCCTCCTCCCTCCTCTCCCTTCCCTCTCCTTCTTCTGTGTATCTTTCTACCTGTCCATCCTTTCAACCCCCTCTTTAGCAACCCTTCCTATATATGTACTTTTCTTCCCCTATCACCCAGTTCTTTCCCACTCCCTAACGCCCCATCCCTCCTCTCCCTTCCCTCTCCCTCTTCTGTGTATCTATCTACCCGTCCATCCTTTCAACCCCCTCTTTAGCAACCCTTCCTATATATGTACTTTTCTTCCCCTATCACCCACTTCTTTCCCACTCCCTAACGCCCCATCCCTCCTCTCCCTTCCCTCTCCCTCTTCTGTGTATCTATCTACCCGTCCTTCCTTTCATTCCCCTCATAGCAACCTTTCCTACATATGTACTTTTCTTCCCCTATCATCTACTTCTTTGCCTCTCCCCTGCGCTTCATCCCGCCTCCCCGCCGCTGGTTCTGGTAAGGATTCATCACTCCCTAAGCCGTAGACCCTCCGCCAGCGTGTCTGTTTATTGTTTTAGCCAGAATGTGATTAAAAAGCCGCTGTGCTTAGCTTGTATAACGGAGCGGGCGTGAAGGGGAGCCGTAAAGGAAAGGGTATTGATGATGAAGTGGTTTGAGGAGAGTGTAGACCAGCCTGCCAGATTATCGTACTCAACCTCTTATATGCCGATTTCCGAGCCAATAACTGTCTTCTTCACCCAATAATTAGATTCATTTATAATTATCGTTGAAATGGTTGATTATTAATGTCTGTCTGCAGTGGTTAAGTGTAAAAAAATAGTAAATACAATGTGGTGAGTACGATAACATGGAAACGGTGGTGTAGACTGGAATGATTAAGGTATGGGTATATGCTGTAGATGCGCGTGGCCTCAGTGCTCATCTCTGTCACATTGGTAAGAGAAACTGTGGACTGTAAATGTAAAGTTGTGGGCAAAGATTATAGCTGCGCGTGGCCTCCGTGCTCATCTCTGTCACATTCTCTTTTTACTTGGAGAAGTTTTGCTATCAAGACAATATAGAAGAAAAACAGCAACCAATCAGAAGTATTGTTTTTTTACTATTGCATTTGTTTTTTGCTATCGTAGTTTTTTTTTCTATTGTTTTTTTCGTATTTATTTTCGTATCGTTTTTTTGCTATTGTTTATTTTTTATTTTTTGCT
>NC_066528.1:17874044-17894044 GCF_024679095.1 Eriocheir sinensis | reverse complement strand
TTTTTGAACGATTTTTCATGTTTTGGGCGATTTTTGTACGGTGGCGATAAGTTTATGGGCGATTTTTATGTTTAGGTGCGATTTTTTTCCGTGGCGATAAATGTTTGGACGATATTTCATGTTTTGGGGTGATTTTTGTACCGTGGCGATAACTTTTGGTGATTTTTTACTCTGGCGATAAGTTTTGGGGCGATTTTTTGCTCTTTCGATATGTTTTGGGGCGATTTTTTACTCTGGCGATAAGTTTTGGGCAATTTTTTACTCTGGCGATAAGTTTTGGGGCAATATTTTTACTCTGGCGATAAGTTTTTGAAAATGATTTTTTGTTTTAGTTTTTGTGTGTTTTTCTTGGCGAATTTTTTTACTCTGGAGGGTCAGTTGTTCATGTTTCCGTGTGGCGTTTTTGTATTTTAGTTATAAGCTATTGGGAGGTTTTTCTACCCTGGCGATAATGTTCTGGGAGATTTTTGTACTTGTAGATATTATTGTTTGCGGGCGATAATGTTCTGGGAGATTTTTGTACTTTGGCGATATTGTTTTGGGCGGTTTTCAGGATTCAAGATCATTCAGTTACCAATTTTGCTCTTTTATCCTGCGTCTCCTTGTTATGTGGTAAATTTATAGGAACGCCACCTCAAGCCTTAAAGATCACAGCAGAGGCATCCAATTACTAACTTTAATCTTTTCTTTAGTCTCCAGTTCATGTATTAATTATATATGAACACCTCAGGCCATGGAGATCCAATTATTTTCATCAATTTACCTATTTTGCTCCTTCAATCTTCGTCTACATATCTTTTCGTAACTTTATATCACCACCAATTACTTACATTACTCTTTTCTTTAGTCTCCAGTTCATGTATTAATTATATATGAACACCTCAGGCCATGGAGCTCAAATTATGTTAATCCAATCACCTATTTTGCTCTTTCATCGTTCCTCCCCATATCATTTCGCGGCTTTATACGAACGCCACCTCAAGCCTCAGAAATCATAGCAAAGACATAACCCACTTTGCTTTTCAATTCTACGACTCCCTGTTTTATGATTTGCTTTATATGCCTCCTTAAGTCACAGAAATCATAACAAAGACATAACCTACTTTGCTCTCTCATCAAACGGCTCCTTGTTTTATGATTAGCTCTATACGCCAACTCGAGTCTCGGAGATCATAGTAGAGGCGTGCGGTTCAGTTTAGTCCACCTTGCGCGGGGGTTCCCCAGGGTACAACTACCTGCACACAGCCCGCCGGAGCCTTGAATAATGAATGGGCAGGGAGACAGAAGTGTAACGTGACATGGCTTTTCTCTCTCTCTCTCTCTCTCTCTCTCTCTCTCTCTCTCTCTCTCTCTCTCTCTCTCTCTCTCTCTCTCTCTCTCTCTCTCTCTCTCCTTTTCCCTTTCTCTACTTGTTTCTGCTGTTTATTTATTTATTTATTTATTTTACATCAGAGGACACGGCTTAAGGGGAATAAAAAGAGTAGAAAAAAAGCCCGCTACTCCCCGCTCCTTTAGAAGATAAAAGTAAAGAGTAGCCGAAAGGGAGGTCAATGTATTGCTTCCTCTTGTTCTCATTCTTTTCCTCTTGCCCTTGTTCCCTTCTTTTCCTCTTCCTCCTCTTCTCTCTTTCTCCTCTTGTTTCTACTGGTTCTTGTTCTTCTCCTGTTTATCGGTTTTTGCTGGGTTCATTCCTTCCTCTGTTTCTCATTTTATTCCTCTTTCTTCTTCTCTCACTTTCCTCTTGCCCTTGTTCTCTTCTTTTCCTCTTCCTCCTCTTCTCTCTTTCTCCTCTTGTTTTTACTGGTTCTTGTTCTTCTCCTGTTTATCGGTTTTTCTCTCTCTTCTCGTCTTTCTTTTTCTCCTGTTTCTGCTCCTTCTCTTTTCCTCTTTCTTTTTCTCTCTCTCTTTCTCCTCTTACTTCTTTCGGTTCTTGTCCTGTTGTTTTTTCTGTTTTCATCTTTATTTTCATTTCTCTTTTCCTCTTTTTCCTCTTTCTTTTTGTTCCTCACGTTCTCCTCTTCCTCCTACTGATCCTTTCCTTCTTCTGTTTCTCCTCTTTTCCTCCTCTTTCTTCTCTTCGTCTCTCTCTTCTTCCTCTTCCTCCTTTTCGCTCTAGTCCTTCTTCTTGTTCTCCTCTTCCTCTTTCTCTCCTCGTCTCTCCCTTTCTCCTCTTCCTCATATTTGGTTCTAGTTCTTCTGGTTCTCCTCCTCTTGTTTTCCTCTTTCTCCTCTTCTTTAGCTTTCTCTTGCTGTTACTGTTTCTTATTCTTCTTGTTCTCTCATCTTTCCTCTTTATTTTTCGCTCTCCCTTTCTACTCTTCCTCCTACTGGTCCTTGTTCGACTTCTGGTTTTCCCATTTTCCTCTTTCGTCTACTCTTACTTTTTCCTCTTGCTCTCTTTCTCCTCATTCTCCTCGTCTCTGGCTATCTCTTCTTACTCCTTCTGTTCCTAATCCTTCTTTTTAATTCTTCTCTTTATTCTTCATCACCCACAACAAACTAAGACTCAAATCACAAAGAGATTTACGAACAGAAGTCAGCCCTAGCAAACTCTACCCTAGTATGACCTTTAGACACACGTTAACCCGTACAATGCAAAGCTGCCGTTCGTGCGCGCATTTCACACGCATATATATATATATATATATATATATATATATATAGATATATATATATATATATATATATATATATATATATATATATATATATATATATATATATATATATATACTCACACACACACACACACACACACACACACACACGCTCTCCGCTTCAATCAACCTCCTTTTATTTATTAGTCTTTTTCTTCTGTAAATTCCTCTAACGCTGCAATATTTTTCTTCGCAACTGATCAACTGTCTAAACGTTATCCTCTTCCTTCAACCTCCTATTATTTATTAGGCTTCTTCTGTAAATTTCTCTACCGCTGAAATATTTTTCTTAGCAACTGGATCAATTATGTATATATATATATATATATATATATATATATATATATATGTATATTTATATATATATATATATATATATAAATATACATATATATATATATATATATATATATATATATATATATACACACACACAAACACACACACACACTATCCTCTTCTTTCAACATACTTTTATTTATTATGCTTCTTCTTATGTAAATTTCTCTATTGTTGCAGTATTTTTCTTAGCAACTGGATTATATATATATATATATATATATATATATATATATATATATATATATATATATATATATATATATATATATATATATATATATATATATATATATATATATATATATATATATATATATATATATATATATATATATATATATATATATATATAGTTGATCCAATTTCTAATACAAATATTTCAGCGGTAGAAAATTTACAGAAAAAAAGCCTAATAAATGAAAAGAGGTTGTATATAGTTGATCCAGTTGCTAAGAAAATATTTCAGCGGTTGAGAAATTTACAGAAGAATCCTAATAAATAAAGGGAGTTACATACTATTCCTGTATTTTTCCTTTTCTTTCCTTTTCGTCTTCGTTTTACTCGTGTTTTCCTCTTAAAAGACAGTTAAGAAAAAAACATATCGGACGGTTTTGGTGTTCAGGACGTTAATAATTCTTGGCCGGACTAAAGAAAAAAACAAAAATAAATCTTCGTTATACTGGATTACATTACGTACGGTGAATTAAAGTGATATATATATATATATATATATATATATATATATATATATATATATATATATATATATATATATATATATATATATATATATATATATATATATATGCATATATAAATATATATATATATATATATATATATATATATATATATATATATATATATATATATATATATATATATATATATATATATATATATATATATATATATATATATATATATATATATATATATATATATATATATATATATATATATATATATATATATATATATATATATATATATTTCTTCTTGTATATTCTGTATATATATTTTTCTTAGCAACTGATTAACTATATACAACCTCCTTTTATTTATTATACTATCTAAAACGCTATTCTCTTCTTTCAACTTCCTTTATTTATTAGGTTTCTTCCGTAATTTCTCTACCTCTGAAATATTTTTCTTAGCAACTGGATAAACTTACAACCTATCTTTATTTATTAGGCTTTTTTCTTTTCAATTTCTCTAACGCTGTAATATATTTTCTTAGCAACTGATAAACCATCTAAACTCCTCTTCCTTAAACCTCCTTTTATTTATTTGGCTTCCTCTGTCATATATATATATATATATATATATATATATATATATATATATATATATATATATATATATATATATATATATATATATATATATATATATATATATATATATATATATATATATATATATATATATTTCAGCGGTACAAAATTTACAGAAAAAAAACCTAATAAAGAGGTTGTATATAGTTGATCCAGTTGCTAAGAAAATATTTCATGATTGAAATTTACAGAAGAACTGTAATAAATAAAGGGTAATTACTATTCCTGTATTTTTCCTTTTCTTTCCTTTTCGTCATCGTTTTACTCGTGTTTTTTCCTCTTAAAGACAGTTAAGAAAAAACATATCGGACGGTTTTTATTGTTGAGGACGTTTATAATTCTTGGCCGGACTAAAGAAAAAACAAAATAAATCTTCGTTATACTGGATTACATTACGTACGAATTAAGTATATATATATATATATATATATATATATATATATATATATATATATATATATATATATATATATATATATATATATATATATATATATATATATATATATATATATATATATATATATATATATATATATATATATATATATATATAGAGATATATATATATATATATATATATATATCTAGATATATATATATATTTTTATATATATATTATTCTGTAGCGCTGCAATATTTTTCTTAGCAATTAATTAACTATATACAACCTCCTTTTATTTATTATACTATCTAAAACGCTATTCTCTTCTTTCAACCTCCCTTTATTTATTAGGCTTCTTTCGTAAATTTCTCTACCTCTGAAATATTTTTTCTTAGCAACTGGATAAACTATATACAACCTACTTTTATTTATTAGGCTTCTTTCGTTTCCAAATTTCTCTAACGTTGTAATATTTTTCCTAGCAACTGATAAACTATCTAAACGCCCTCCTCTTCCTTAAACCTCCTTCTCTTTATTTGGCTTCCTCTGTAAATTTCTCTACCTCACAAATATATTTCTTAGCCCTTGGACCAATTATATATATATATATATATATATATATATATATATATATATATATATATATATATATATACATATATATATATATATGTACATATATATATATATATATATATATATATATATATATATATATATATATATATATATATATATATATATATATATATAATATATAGTTATATAATGGTCTTCTTTATTTCTCCGCACAGTTCCATTATTAATTTATATATATATATATATATATATATATATATATATATATATATATATATATATATATATATATATATATATATATATATATATATATATATATATATATATATATATATATATATATATATATATATATATATATATATATATATATATATATATATATATATATATCCAATTTCTAATACAAATATTTCAGCGGTACAAAATTTACAGAAAAAAAAGCCTCATAAATGAAGAGGTTGTATATAGTTGATCTAGTTGCTAAGAAAAATATTTCCGCGATTGAGAAATTTACAGAAGAACCGTAATAAATAAAGGGAATTACATACTATTCCTGTATTTTTCCTTTTCTTTCCTTTTCGTCATCGTTTTACTCGTGTTTTCCTCTTAAAAGACAGTTAAGAAAAAACATATCGGACGGTTTTGGTGTTGAGGACGTTTATAATTCTTGGCCGGACTAAAGAAAAAAACAAAAATAAATCTTCGTTATACTGGATTACATTACGTACGGTGAATTAAAGTGATATATATATATATATATATATATATATATATATATATATATATATATATATATATATATATATATATATATATATATATATATATATATATATATATATATATACTATATATATATATATATATATATATATATATATATATATATATATATATATATATATATATATATATCTATATATATATATCTATATAACCTATAACCTCATTTTATTTATTTGGCTTTTCTTTCTGTAATATTCTCTAGCGCTGCAATATTTTTCTTAGCAACTGAATAACTATTATACAACCTCCTTTTATTTATTATACTATCTAAAACGCTATTCTCTTCTTTCAACCTCCCTTTATTTATTAGGCTTCTTCCGTAAATTTCTCTACCTCTGAAATATTTTTTATTAGCAAATGGATAAACTATATACGACTTATCTTTATTTATTAGGCTTTTTTCTTTTACAAATTTCTCTTACGCTGTAATATTTTTCTTAGCAACTGATAAACTATCTAAACGCCCTCCTCTTCCTTAAACCTCCTTTTCATTATTTGGCTTCCTCTGTAAATTTCTGTACCTAAATATTTTCTTAGCCATTGGACCAATTATATATATATATATATATATATATATATATATATATATATATATATATATATATATATATATATATATATATATATATATATATATATATATATATATATATATATATGTATATATATATATATATATATATATATATATATATATATATATATATATATATATATATATATATATATATCTATATATATTTCAATAAATATTTCGCAGTTGAGAAATTTACAGAAACTACTAAATAATTGGAGGTATACTATTCCTGTATTTTCCTTTTCTTTCCTTTTCGTCTTCGTTTTACTCGTGTTTTCCTCTTAAAAGACAGTTAAGAAAAAACATATCGGACGGTTTTGGTGTTCAGAATGTTATTAATTCTTGGCCGGACTAAAGAAAAAAACAAAAATAAATCTTCGTTATACTGTATTACATTACTTACGGTGACATATAGAGATATATATATATATTATATATATTATATATATTATATATATATATTATATATATATATATATATATATATATATATATATATGTATATATATATATATATATATATATTATATATATATATATATATATATATATATATATATATATATATATATATATATATATATATATATATATATAGTTTATATATATATATATATATATATATATATATATATATATATATATATATATATAGATATATATATATATATATATACTCTCTTCCTTGAAACTCCTTTTATTTATTAGGCCTTTTCTTCTGTAATATTCTGTATCTGCAATATTTTTTAGCAACTAATATATATATACAACCTCTTATATATTACACTATTTACTTTTATTTATTAATTTATATATTTTTCTATATATTGGATATATATATATATATATATATATATATATATATATATATATATATATATATATATATATATATATATATATATATATATATATATCTATATATGTATTGATCCATTTCTAATACAAATATTTCAGCGGTAGAAATTTACTGAAAAAACTCACAAATGAAAAGAGGTTGTATATAGTTGATCCAGTTGCTAAGAAAATATTTCATGGTTGAATACAAGAAAACCGTAATAAATAAAAGTTTACTATTCCTGTATTTTTCTTTTTCTTTCTAATTTACATATAATGGCCTCCTTCATTTCTCCGTACAGTTTCATTTATTAATTTAAATATAATAGCCTCCTTCATTACTCCGTACAGTTTCGTTTATATATATATATAGATATATATATATATATATATATATATATATATATATATATATATATATATATATATATATATATATATATATATATATATATATATTCACTCTACGACTATCTCTCCTATTCTTCTTTATTTTGAAGCTCCATTTTACATGCAATCTCCTGTTTGTTTTGTAGTTGCCTTTATTTTATATAGACATTTATTTATTTTCATACTGCCCGTTGTGTTTCGTCTTCCGTCGGAACTTTAGTTAATTTAGAGGCCGTTACGATGATAAAAGACAGTTAAGAAAAAACATATTCGACGGTTATGGTGTGGAGGACATTAATAATTCTTGTCCGGACTGAAGAAAAAAACTCAAGGAAATCTTCGTTATACGGGATTACATTACGTACGGTGAATTAAAGTAATATATATATATATATATATATATATATATATATATATATATATATATATATATATATATATATATATATATATATATATATATATATATATATATATATATATATATATATATATATATATATATATATATATATATATATATATATATATATATATATATATATATATATATATATATATATATATATATATATATATATATATATATATATATATATATATATATATATATATATACATATATAGATATATATATATATATATATATATATATATATATATATATATATATATATATATATATATATATATATATATATATATTTTTCCATACATTTCCGTTTATTAATTTATTTTTAAAGCTCTTTTGCATATCTACGTACAGTTCCGTTTATTAATTTATATATGATGGCCGCCTTCATTTCTCTGTAGAGTTTCGTTTATTAATTTAAATATAATGGCCTCCTTCATATCTTTGTACAGTTCCGTTTATTAATTTAAATATAATGGCCTGCTTCATTTCTCCGTACAGTTCCGTTTATTAATTTATATATGATGGCCGCCTTCATTTCTCCGTACAGTTCCGTTTATTAATTTATATATGATGGCCGCCTTCATTTCTCCGTACAGTTCCGTTTATTAATTTATATATGATGGCCGCCTTCATTTCTCCGTACAGTTCCGTTTATTAATTTATATATGATGGCCGCCTTCATTTCTCCGTACAGTTCCGTTTATTAATTTATATATGATGGCCGCCTTCATTTCTCCGTACAGTTCCGTTTATTAATTTATATATGATGGCCGCCTTCATTTCTCCGTACAGTTCCGTTTATTAATTTAAATATAATGGCCTCCTTCATTTCTCCGTACAGTTCCGTTTATTAATTTATATATAATGGTCTGCTTCATTTCTCCGTACAGTTCCGTTTATTAATTTATATATAATGGTCTGCTTCATTTCTCCGTACAGTTCCGTTTATTAATTTATATATAATGGCCTCCTTCATTTCTCCGTACAGTTCTGTTTTTAAAATTATTTATAATGGCCTCTTTCATATCTTTGTACAGTTCCGTTTATATATATATATATATATATATATATATATATATATATATATATATATATATATATATATATATATATATATATATATATATATATATATATATATATAAAAAAAAAAATTTCACTCTACGACTAACTCTCCTATTTTTCTTTATTTTGAAGCTCCATTTTTCCATGGAATATCCTGTTTGTTTGGTAGTTGCCTTTATTTTATATAGACATTTATTTATTTTCATACTGTCCGTTGTGTTTCGTCTTCCGTCGGCACTTGAGTTAATTTAGAGGCCGTTACGATGATAAAAGACAGTTAAGAAAAAACATATTCGACGGTTATGGTGTGGAGGACATTAATATTTAAAGTAATCGAATATATATATATATATGGCTTTATTTCTCCGTATAATTCCGTTTTATATATATATATATATATATATATATATATATATATATATATATATATATATATATATATATATATATATATATATATATATATATATATATATATATATATATATATATATATATATATATATATATATATATATATATATATATATATATATATATATATATATATATATATATATATATATATATATATATATATATATATATATATATATATATATATATTTATATATATATATATATACAGTTGCGTTTATTAATTTATATATAATTGCCGCCTCCATTTCTTCGTACAATTCCGTTTATTAATTTAAATATTATGACCTCCTTCTTGTCTTTGTACTGTTGCGTTTATTAATTTATATATAATGGCCTCCATCAATTTTACGTACTATTCCTTTTATTAAATTATTTATAATGCTCTTTTTCATTTCTACGTACAGTTCCGTTAATTAATTTGTATATATAATGGCCGCCTTCATTTCTCCGTACAGTTCCGTTTATTAATTTATATATGATGGCCGCCTTCATTTCTCCGTACAATTCCGTTTATTAATTTATATATAATGCTCTTTTTAATTTCTACGTACAGTTCCGTTTATTAATTTATATATGATATCGTCTACATTACTCCGTACAGTTCCGTTTATTAGTTTATATATGATGGCCGCCTTCATTTCTCCGTACAATTCCGTTTATTAATTTATATATGATGGCCGCCTTCATTTCTTCGTACAGTTCCGTTTATTAATTTATATATGATGGCCGCCTTAATTTTTCCGTTCAATTCCGTTTATTAATTTATATATGATGGCCGCCTTCATTTCTCCGTACAATTCCGTTTATTAATTTATATATGATGGCCGCCTTCATTTCTCCGTACAATTCCGTTTATTAATTTATATATGATGGCCGCCTTCATTTCTCCGTACAATTCCGTTTATTAATTTATATATGATGGCCGCCTTCATTTCTCCGTACAATTCCGTTTATTAATTTATATATGATGACCGCCTTCATTTCTTCGTACAGTTCCGTTTATTAATTTATATATGATGGCCGCCTTCATTTCTCCGTACAGTTCCGTTTATTAATTTATATATGATGGCCGCCTTCATTTCTTCGTACAGTTCCGTTTATTAATTTATATATGATGGCCGCCTTCATTTCTCCGTACAGTTCCGTTTATTAATTTATATATGATGGCCGCCTTCATTTCTCCGTACAGTTCCGTTTATTAATTTATATATAATGGCCTCCTTCATTTCTCCGTACAGTTCCGTTTATTAATTTATATATGATGGCCGCCTTCATTTCTCCGTACAGTTCCGTTTATTAATTTATATATAATGGCCGCCTTCATTTCTACGTACAGTTCCGTTTATTAATTTATATATGATGGCCGCCTTCATTTCTCCGTACAGTTCCGTTTATTAATTTATATATAATGGCCGCCTTCATTTCTACGTACAGTTCCGTTTATTAATTTATATATAATGGCTGCCTTCATTTCTCCGTACAGTTCCGTTTATTAATTTATATATGATGGCCGCCTTCATTTCTCCGTAGAGTTCCGTTTATTAATTCAAATATAATGGCCTCCTTCATTTCTCCGTACATTTCCGTTGTTAAAATTATTTATAATGGCCTCCTTCATATCTTTGTACAGTTCCGTTTATATATATATATATATCTATATATATATATATATATATATATATATATATATATATATATATATATATATATATATATATATATATATATATATATATATATATATATATATATATATATATATATATATATATATATATATACATATATATATATATATATATATATATATATATATATATATATATATATATATATATATATATATATATATATATATATATATATATATTTTTTTTTTTTTAACTCTACGACTAACTCTCCTATTCTTCTTTATTTTGAAGCTCCATTTTTCCATGCAATCTCCTGTTTGTTTGGTAGTTGTCTTTATTTTATATAGACATTTATTTATTTTCATACTGCCCGTTGTGTTTCGTCTTCCGTCGCCACTTGAGTTAATTTAGAGGCCGTTACGATGATAAAAGACAGTTAAGAAAAAACATATTCGACGGTTATGGTGTGGAGGACATTAATAATTCTTGTCCGGACTGAAGAAAAAAACTCAAGGAAATCTTCGTTATACGGGATTACATTACGTACGGTGAATTAAAGTAATATATATATATATATATATATATATATATATATATATATATATATATATATATATATATATATATATATATATATATATATATATATATATATATATATATATATATATATATATATATATATATATATATATATATATATATATATATATATATATATATATATATATATATATATATATATATATATATATACAATTCCATTTTTTATATATATATATATATATATATATATATATATATATATATATATATATATATATATATTTATATATATATATATATATATATATATATATATATAGTTCCGTTTATATATATATATATATATATTATGGCCTTCATTTCTCCGTACAGTTCCGTTATATATATATATATATATATATATATATATATATATATATATATATATATATATATATATATATATATATATATATATATATCCGTACAGTTCCGTTTATTAATTTATATATAATGCTTTTCTTGATTTCTACGTACAGTTCCGTTTATTAATTTATATATAATGGCCGCCTTCATTTCTACGTACAGTTCCGTTTATTAATTTATATATGATGGCCGCCTTCATTTCCACGTACAGTTCCTTTTATTAATTTATATATAATGGCCGCCTTCATTTCTCCGTACAGTTCCGTTTATTAATTTATATATAATGGCCGCCTTCATTTCTACGTACAGTTCCGTTTATTAATTTATATATAATGGCCGCCTTCATTTCTACGTACAGTTCCGTTTATTAATTTATATATAATGGCCGCCTTCATTTCTACGTACAGTTCCGTTTATTAATTTATATATAATGGCCGCCTTCATTTCTACGCACAATTCCGTTTATAAATTTATATATGATGGAAGTCTCCATTTTTACGTACAATTCCGTTTACTAATTTATATATAATGCTCTTTTTCATTTCTCCGTACAGTTCCATTTATTAATTTATATATAATGGTCTTCTTTATTTCTCCGTACAGTTCCATTTATTAATTTATATATAATGGCCGCCTTAAATATTCCGTTTATTAATTTATATATAATGGCCTATTTTCATTTCTACGTACAGTTCCGTTTATTAATTTATATATACGGCCGCCTTCATTTCTCCATTACAGTTCCGTTTATTAATTTATATATGATGGCCGCCCTCATTTCTAGGTACAGTTCCGTTTATTAATTTTTATATAATGGGCTTTCATTTCTCCATACAGTTCTGTTATTAATTTATATATGATGGCCGCCTTCATTTCCGTACAGTTCCGTTTATTAATTTTATATATGGCCTTCATTTCTCCGTACAGTTCCGTTTATTAATTTATATATATTATGGCTTCATTTCTACGTACAGTTCCGTTTTATATTGAATATATATATATATATATATATATATATATATATATATATATATATATATATATATATATATATATATATATATATATATATATGTATATATATATATATATATATATATATATATATATATATATATATATATATATATATATATATATATATATATATATATATATATATATATATTTTTCACTCTACGACTAACTCTCCTATTCTTCTTTATTTTGAGCTCCATTTTACATAGAAGATCTCCTGTTTGTTTTTGCTTCAGTTGCCTTTTAGAATTATATAGACATTTATTTGTCTTCAAAATACTGTCCGTTGTGCTGTTTCGTCTTCCGTCGGAACTTGAGTTAATTAGAAATAGTTACGGCCTGATAATTAACACAAGTATGACGGAAGAAAAAACATATTCGACGGTTATGGTGTACAGGACATTAATAATTCTTGTAAAAAAACAAACACGAGACTGCATGGAAAAAAAGACCCTCAAAAATATTCGTTATACAGGATTACATTACGTGCAATTGAGATTAAAGTGATATATATATATATATATGTATATATATATATATATATATATATATATATATATATATATATATAAATATATATATATATATATATATATATCTATATATATATATATATATATATATATATATATATATATATAACAAATCTATATATATATATAAGTGTAAGTATATACATATATATATATATATATATAAATATATATATATATATATATATATATATATATATATATATATATATATATATATATATACATATATATATATATATATATATATATATATATATATATATAGATATATATATATATATATATATATATGTATATATATATATATATATATATATATATATATAGATATATATATATATATATATATCTATATATATATATATATATATATATATATATATATATATATATATAGATATATATATATATCTATATATATATATATATATATATATATATATCTATATATATTTATATATACGTTTCTTTATTTTCTTCGCACTCTGTTTCCATGGTGTTCCGTTTATTAATTTATATATACTAAGGTCTTCCTACGTAATTCCGTTTATTAATGTATATACAACGCTCTTTTTCATTTCTCAGTAAAGTTCCGTTTATTAATTTATATATGATGGTTTCTTCATTTCTTCTTTTTCGTATGTTTCGTTTATTAATTTATATATGATGGCCGCTCTCTTTATTTTCCTGTGTACAGTTCCGTTTATTAATTTATATATAATGCTCTTTTTCATTTCTACGTACAGTTCCGTTTATTAATTTATATATAATGGCCGCCTTCATTTCTACGTACAATTCCGTTTATTAATGAGGAAAATGGCATATGAAGGTTAAAACTGTATTATGAAATCCGCTTGTATGTAGCGCACTCAGTTTCAGAGCTTAAAAAGGACTAATGATAATATATTACTGAGCAGTGGAAATTATTGAAAGCAGATATTAATAAGTAAAATGGTATATGAAGGTAGAAATTATAACATGACATCCAGGATTTACGGTGCGCACTCTGTTTCAGAACTTAAAAAAAGGACAAAAAAGTAATGAGAATATATTTTTCGGAATTAAAAATTAGTGAAAGCAGAAATTAATGAGGAAAATGACATATGAAGGCTAAAATTAAATGAAAATCGGTTTTTAAGTAGCGTACTCAGTTTCAGAGCTAAAAAAGGAAAAGAAACCAAAGATAATATATTTTTAAGCAGTGGAAATCATTAGAAGCAGAAATTAATAAGAAAAATTATATACAGAGGTAAAAATTATGAAAAGAACTCCTGTTTTTATGTGGCGTACTAAGTTTCAGAGCTTAAAAAGAAGTAAAAATTATTGATAATATATTTTTCGGCGGTGAAAATTATTAGAAGCAAAAATTAACAAGGAAAATGGCCTATGAAGGTTGAAATTATATAAAATTCTGTTTTTATAAGTTATATAATTATTTCCCAGAGCTTAAAAAGGACCACAAACAATGATAATATATTTGAGCAGTGGAAATAATTGTGCTATAACAAATTATCAGTAAATGTTTTATGAAGGTTTAAATTATGAAGATCATTTTATTTAGCGTACTAGTTTTGTATATATATATATATATATATATATATATATATATATATATATATATATATATATATATATATATATATATGTATATATATATATATATATATATATATATATATATATATATATATATATATGTATATATATATATATATATATATATATATATATATATATATATATATATATATATATATATATATATATATATATATATATATATATATATATATATATATATATATATATATATATGTATATATATATATATATATATATATATATATATATATATATATATATATATATATATATATATATATATATATATATATATATATATATATATATATATATATATATATATATATATATATATATATATATCCTATGTTCTTATGTTCTTATGTATTCTACCTCTAAATCAGGATATTTTATATGTATAAAGTCAGATGCATGCATGTAACATGTATATTTGCATAAAAGTTCGTGTATTCTGAAAGAATATCGATATTCAGGAAGAAAATGTTAAAATTATATGAAGATTAGATTTTTGCGAAGGTAATTAGTTTCAGAGTTTAAAAAGGACGAAAATCATTATAATATATTTTTGAGCAGTGGAAATTATTAGAAGCATAAATTAATGAGGAAAATGGCACATGAAGGTTTAATTTATATGAAATTCGTTTTTTTATGTAGCAGACTCAGTTTCAGAGCTTAAAAAAGAACTTAAAAAACAATGATAATATATTTTTGAGCAGTGGGACTATTAGAAGCCGAAATCATTGTAAGAAATATATAAAGGTAGAAATTGGCTAACACGAACCAGTTTCCATTAGGCGTACTTGTTTATGTCTTGAATTTGTATGTACACAAGGAATATAATAATAAATTTTCTGTAGATTTGTCGTAAGTAAGAATCAATGGAGCTGCCATTCCTGCCCTCGTGTCAGGAGCGCACATTGAAGATGGCATATCCCTTAACCAAGTTCTGAGTGTCAAACGTCTTCAACCAGGAACTAATAAATCTCCCATACAGCAAATCCACTTTAACCGGAAGGTCACAGTTCTAGGGTTCAGCCGGACCATATGGAACAAAAAGAAATCACGTCTGGGGTGATATATGGTCTGGGAGGGCGGTGCATGCGGTGGCCGCGGGTCTGGCAACGGGTCTGGCGGGTGGTCTGACTTGAGAATGGTGTGGTCAGACGCTTCCTCCTCACACCAGGCTGTTTCCAAAGCCCAAACCGAAGCCGTCAAGGTAATGAGTGTTTTAAGGTCACGGCACAGAGAAGGGTTTACACTACCACCAGGGTCAGAACTACCCCCTGAAAATGCCCACAACTCATACGAAAGCCTTTGTCATATGTGTGTTTCTTAGGTTCAAGGAACAGAGGAAGGGCTCACACTACAACCAGGGTCTTAAACTACTCCTGAAATGCCTGGCACAACCCTACGAAAAAAGCCTTTGTCAAATATGTTTTTTAGGTTAATGGTACAGAGGAAGGTTCACATCACCACCAGGGTCATAAAACTTACCCCTGGAAATGCCTCAGCACGAGATAGCCTTGTCAAATGTGTTTCTAGGGTCACGGTACAGAGGAAAGGTCACATTACCACCAGCAGGATCACAAAACTACCCCTGGAAATAATTCCCAACTCAGAAAGCCTTGGTCAAATGTGTAGTTTCTGGCGTCACGGTACAGAAGAAGGGTCAAACTCATCACTAGCAGGGTCACAAACTACCCTGAAATGCCCAAAACCCCACGAAAGCCTCTTGTTAAATATGTATTTTTAGAGGAATATCAAACTACCACCAGGGTCACATAACCACTCTGAAAATGCTCCTCAAACTTCTACGAAAAGCCTTATCAAATATGTTTTTAGGTTCATGGTACAGAGGAGGAAGGGTCACACTACCACCAGGGTCACAAACCACCCTGAAATACTCCCAACCAGAAAGCCTTGTCATCGTGTGTGTTTACAATACGGCACAGAGAAGGTCAAACTACCAGCAGCAGGGTCAGCCAAAACTACCCCTGATATACCCAACTCAGAAAGCCTTGTCAATGTAAAATTTCAAGGTCACTGCCGGTACAAGAAGGTCACACACCACCAGGGTCAATGCCAAAACTACCCCTTGAAATGCCCAAAACCCTACGAAAGCCTTGTCAAATATGTTTTTTTAGGGTTCATGGTACAGAGAAAGGGTTACACTAATCACCAGGGTCACAAACTACCCTGAAATGCCCAAAACTCCCACGAAGCCTTGTCAAATGTGTGTTTTTAGCTACGGTACAGAGGGAGCGGTCACACTACCAGCAGTAGGGTCACAAACTACTCCCTTGAACTGCCCAAACTTTACGAAAGCCTTTAATAAATGTGTTTTAGCGTCATGGTACAGAGAGGGAAGGCCACCCAATACCAGGGTCACAAAACTACCCCAGAAATGCCCAAAACTCCCACGAAAGCCTTGTCAAATGTGTTTTCAGCGTCACGGTACAGAGGAAAGGTCAAATACCACCACCAGGGTCACAACCACTTCCCTGAAATACCCTAACACAGAACGCCTTGTCAAATACGTGTGCTCATGCCAGAGGTTCCACGCATGCGCAGAAAAGCGTCAGAGCGTGATCGATCGTACACCGCGAAACCCAAGTCCGCAGATGTACGATGACTGAGATACGATAACGTGAATCTGGACATACGAACACGAAAATGGTGGATATTCGACGTTTTTTGAGATACGACCTGAGAGTTCGTCGTATCTTCGAGTATACGCGAGAGTCCGATGTCGTATGTCCGAGAATGCAATCGCGCAGCAATGACAATCCCAAAGCAGCGCCCTGGAGAAGAGAAACCAGCCATCCAAGCGTTCAACCTCAGTGTGAAGGCTCTTCGGTCGTTCCAGAGGGTGGGTGTCGCTTGTCTCACCCTCTTGATAATAGTTCTCACCTCCCCCCTCCCCCCCTTCTCTCTCTCTCTCCTCTCTCTCTCCTCCACGCTGCCTGCTGGGGAGACACAGGTAGGTGGAGGAAAGGCCCAGGATTCTTTGCTGCGGGAAATAAGAGGGTTGATCTCTGTTATGTGTGGCTGGAGATGGTTGAATAAGGGTTTAGTGTTTGGAAAGCGTTGCTAAGGGTTTTTTTTAATGTGGTTTTAATTTATACTGATATGTTGAAATGGGGTTTAAATTAGGTTTCAGAGTTTAATTAGGGCTAAAAGGGTTTAATTAAATAGGAATGGGTTGCTAAGGATCTGGGTTTAGGCAAAGAGGTTAAGGGTTTACTATACTGATATGTTGGAATGGGGTTAAATTTAGGGTTTCTATTTAATTAGGTTAAAAGGGTTTAATTAACAGAATGGTTGGATAAGAGATTTTTTGGATTTAGTGGAAAGAATATTAGCTTTTTTTTCATAATGATGGCTTATATATTTAATTAGGGTTTGGGTTAATTACGGCTTCATTAATGGGTTTATATATTTGTGATATGGGTTTACAAGGGATTTGGGGGTTTAGCAAAGAGGTTTATGGTTTTTACTATAATGATATGTTGAAATGGAGGTTTTAATTAGGGTTTCTGGGTTTAATTACGGGTTTAATAAGGGTTTAGGTATTTGGATATGGGTTTAAGTAAGGGGATTTGGGGGTTTAGCAAAGAGGTTTATGTTTTTTATTATAATATGTTGAAATGGAGGTTTTAATTAGGGTTTTTGGGTTTAATTACGGGTTTAATAAGGGTTGATGTATTTATATATGGGTGTAAGTAAGGGATTTGGGGGTTTAGCAAAGAGGTTTATGGTTTTTATTATAATGATATGTTCAAATGGAGGTTTTAATTAGGGGTTCTGGGTTTAATTAGGGGTTTAAAAAGGGTTTAATTAAATAGGAATGGGTTTATGTAAGAGATTTTTGGATTTAGTGAAAGAATATTAGCTTTTTTTCTATAATGATGTGGTTTATAAGAGGTTTAATTAGGGGTTTTGGGTTTAATTACGGGTTTAATAAGGGTTTATGTATTTAGAAATGGGTTTAAGTAAGGGATTTGGGGGTTTAAGAAAGAGGTTTATGGTTTTTACTATAATGATATGTTCAAATGGAGGTTTTAATTAGGGGTTCTGGGTTTAATTAGGGGTTTAAAAAGGGTTTAATTAAATAGAAATGGGTTTATGTAAGAGATTTTTGGATTTAGTGAAAGAATATTAGCTTTTTTTTCTATAATGATGTGGTTTATAAGAGGTTTAATTAGGGTTTCTGGATTTAATTACGGGTTTAATAAGGGTTTATGTATTTAGAAATGGGTTTAAGTAAGGGATTTTGGGGTTTAAGAAAGAGGTTTAAGGGTTTTTATTATAATATGTTGAAATGGAGGTTTTAATTAGGGTTTCTGGGTTTAATTACGGGTTTAATATGGGTTTATGTATTTGGATATGGGTTTAAGTAAGGGATTTGGGGGTTTAGCAAAGAGGTTTATGGGTTTTTATTATAATATGTTGAAATGGAGGTTT
>NC_066528.1:17829044-17849044 GCF_024679095.1 Eriocheir sinensis | reverse complement strand
AAAATCAGACCACACAGACCCCATGGTCAGACTTGGTGGTCTGTCCTTAAACCTAAAGTGATTTTACATTAATCAGAAGACTCCAAAACGTTGCATTTCTACTCTAGTTGATATTAAGTTGAAGGAAGTGACGGTCGAGCTTATTTTGAAGGAGTCAATCGTGTTACACTGGACCACTGACGGTGGAAGCTTATTCCATTCTCCTTTTCTAACGTTGGTGAAGAAAAATTTGGTGCAGTCTGAATTTACTTGTCTACATCTGAGTTTACGCCATTGTTCCTCGTGCGCAAAGTGTCATCGATCATAAACAATGTTGATCTGTCTACATTCGTGAAACCATTAAGTATTTTAAAACATTCGATCAGTTTTCCTCCAGGCGACGTTTCTCAAGAGAACATGTTAAGGGTGAAAGCCTTTCTTCGTAGGATTTGTTGCGCAAGGAAGGGATCATTTTCGTTGCCCGACGCTGAACACCTTCTAATTTAGCAATATCCTTTGCATGGTGGGAGACCAAAACTGTACCGCATATTCCAAGTGGGGTCTGACTAAACTGTTGTAGAGCAGGAGTATTACATCTTTATTCTTTAATACAAAGTTTCTTTTAATGAAGCCCAAAATTCTGTTCGATTTATTTGCTGCATCGATGCATTGCTGTGAGAATTTGAGTTTTGACGCGATTTTGACCCCAAATTCTTTTACGCATTGAACGCTTTTGAGTTTAACGCAGCGCATTTCGTATTCGAACTTCTTATTCCTCGTTCAACTTGAAGGACCTGGCACTTGTCTACGTTAAGGGCATCTCCATCTATCTGACCAAGCTGAAATTTTGTGCCAATCCTCTTGGAGGCTTTGCCTGTCTTCGTCAGTGAGAACCGAGTTGCCAATCTTTGTGTCGTCTGCAAATTTACTAATGCGGTTATTGAGTCCAACATCCACGTCGTTGATGTAAATAATGAAGAGCACTGGGCCAAGGACCGAGCCCTGAGGACGCCACTGGTGACAGGCGCCCACTCTGAGTTAAATCCGTCGATCACTACTCTTTGTTGTCTGTTGCTCAACCAATTCGCGATCCATTGGTTGACTTGACCGTCAATACCTATTTGCTTTAATTTGTAAGTAATTTATGATGCGGGACTTTATCAAACGCTTTCTGGAAATCAAGATAGACTACGTCCAGTGATTTGGTTACGTCATAAACAGTGAAGAGGTCGTTATAAAAAGGTTAATAGGTTTGATAGGCAGGATCTTTTGTTTCGGAAGCCATGTTGTGAGTCCCCAATCAATGAGTGGCTTTCAAGGTAATTCAAAATATAGTCTCTAATTATTAACTCAATTATCTTACCTACAACCGAAGTTAGAATAATGGGCCTGTAATTACCTGGTACTGTTTTGTCTCATTTCTTGAAAATCGGTGTCACGTTAGCCTTTTTCCAATCTGAAGGGACGATGCCTTGTCGCAAGGACATATTGAATACGGTTGTGAGGGAGGAGAGTATTTCGCTCTTTGTTTCTTTCAGCAGAGTTGGATATACTTTGTCAGGTCCAGGACTTTTATTTGTTTTAAGTGAATGGAGAGCTTTAAGGACTTCATCGGTTGTTATTTCAAAATTAGGCAATGCATGCTCGAGATTTACAATAGTACTGGTGTTGGTGGTAGCGAGAGGAAGACTGTTAGTATTAGACACCGAGGAAAAGTAATTGTTTAAGAGGTTTGCAATGTGTTGGCTGTCAGTCACTAGTGCACCGTCGCTGTTTGTTAAAGGTCCAATACCACTTTTGATCGCCTTTCTGTTGTTTATGTAACTGAAGAAAGATTTCGGATTATTTTTACAGTTGGCTGCAATATTTTCTTCGTATCTACGCTTTGCCTGACCTACTAGTCTTTTTTTACTCGTCGCCTGGCATCATTATAAAGTCTAATGTTTTCGGGCGTGCTTTGTTCTTTCTTTAACCTGTAAAACAATTTTCTCTCATTGACTGATTGTTTAATTTCGCTATTAAACCACGGTGGGCTTTTATTAGTGTTAATTCGCTTCTCGCACAAGGGGACGAATGTGTTCTGCTGAGTGAGTAAGTGATTTTTAAAACAGCCAGGCTTCCTCTACGTTGCCGTCATCTGATAGTTGTATTTCTGTTAGTTTTTGTCAGTTTCTACGAAGTTAGCTCTTTTGAAATTGGGCACCTTTACTTTATTTTCAGTCACTGATGATTGAGCTTTAATGTCGACGCGCACTGATTTATGATCGCAAGAACCGAGGTGTTCTCCTACCGTGACACTACTGACTAGGTTATCTTGGGTTGTTATAACAAGGTCGAGTATATTATTTTGTCGAGTTGGCTCAGAAACCATTTGGCTTAGATAATTTTCTTCTAGAAATTCGATCATTCTATGTGACTCGCCTTCTGTACCTGACAGTGTCGCCCAGTCGATATGGGGAGGTTAAAGTCTCCTAATATCAGTGAGTCGCTGTTATTAAGTGACTGCCTTAAGACGCTGTACATTTCAAGGTCGTCATCAGTGATTGCCCAGGAGGTCTGTAGGTGACAGATATATTTAAATTTACTTTTGCAATGTTAACACGCAACCACAAATGTTCAACGTTACTGTTTCCCAGTGTTTTGTCAGTGGGTTGCAAATAGCTTTTTGACATAAAGGGCGACGCCACCGCCTCTACGGTTTACACGATCTTTGTTGAAGAGTCTGTAGCCATCTATGTTGTATTCGGAACTTAAATCAATATTTGTGGTGTCGATAAATGTTTCGGTTATAGCAATTATGTCAAAATTTTCTGTTAAAGCAAGACATCTCAGTTCATCAAATTTGTTTCTTAGGCTACGCGCATTGAAACTAATGATTTTTAAGTTATCTAGAGGCTTGGTAATAGAGGTGGTGGTACTTGCGGGATCACGGTTACGGGTTTGTTGTGATGCACGGCGTCTATTTACACGGGCGGGGTGGAGGGACGTGGCCGTGACTCGTTTTTTGTTCGGATGACACGCAATGCTTCGTTGAGGAGCCTTCCGAGTCTGGCTGCCCCGATGGGAGAAAGGTGCAATCCGTCCCTGTGAAAGAGCTCATTTTGTCCATAGAAATTGTCCCATGCGTTTAGGAACTCCACGTCAAGCTCCCTACAAAGAGTCTGTAAGCGGTTGTTTAGGCTGAAGGCCTTACTGAAAAAGTCGCTCTCCGCCCAAGTCCGTGGTAGAACTCCTGAAATCAAAATGTTAGGGGATTTAGTCTTATACTGCTGGATGAGCCTACGGTACTTCTCCAGGAGTTCCTCAGACCGGGTCGTGGTGACGTCGTTCGTACCTGTGTGAATAACAATTGTACCTGTGTGAATAAGGTGAGAGAAACAAAGGCTAGTTCCATGATAAGAACGAAGAAATGAAAGGATGATAAGGTCAAAGGAGATAAAAAGGAAGAAGGAGAGCTAGAGAAGAAGAAGAACAGTAAGGACGTAAGGGAAATGTGAGCGGACAACTAATTAAGGCTCAACAACTCAACAAGAAATTACTTATCACTTAAATTTTGACTTTATTGTTTTCTGAATGGGACAGGGATGAACTTACTGTCCTTCACTGTCTCAACTCGGTATAACCATCCAGGATATCTACGCTCAATTCTCCGTCAACTCACAGCTTCTCCACTAAACGCGCGCGCCTCCTATACCTGTGTGTGTGTGTGTGTGTGTGTGTGTGTGTGTGTGTGTGTGTGTGTGTGTGTGTTTATGGGCTTGCGTGTGCGTGTGCCTGCGTGTGCGTCATGTTTTGTCACCTTGCAAAGGCCAAGGCGTTGTGCGCTGGGCCGGTGCGTGTTGTAGCAGCGGCAGGACGGACAGGTGGGCGAGGTACAGATGTGTCTGAGGGGCATCTGTGTAGGGCTGCTGAGTGGTGCCTGATTGTCGGCCACACCTGACAGGAAGCTCGTCCTTGCTCATCATAAGTTCACCGGGCCAGATGACAGTCACGTGACCTGTCACCTGTCTTGCGTACCCTGCCCCTCATGCACGTGAACAGGCACACACGTGATCAGTGCCAGGGCGAGCCTTTCACAGATGGAATGTCTGTGGCTTAGATAATGTAGCCTTGAACAATTGTCTCCTGCCTTTTGAAAGAAAGTTGTTCTTAAACATAATTTTATGCTTCGAGCAAATGCTATCAAGAAACCCATAAATACATATGACCCCCTCGGCTTGCACCAGTACATCTCCTTGTCCTCGCCGCACGAACCCTCGCCAGGAAGTTCATCATGAATAGCTGGGCTGTGACGTGGAGCCGCTTTGCCCCCATCCGGGAATGTTGATCTGCCTATACCCGTCACCAGCCGAGGACGTCGTTCAGTTGGCGTCCGTTCACCACCAAGCACATATTACCGCCCCGGGTGCCACAGTCCAGCCCCGCTGCCACGCTCGCTGCACTCACGACTCAGGAAGTCATTGTGTCACAGGCAACGCCATGGCGGTCGGTAACTACTGTGAAGGTACGGGACAACGACACTGTTCATCTCTGGAAACTAGGTCGTGTATTTAGTGTCTGTACCTTTCTATTTGGTGGGGTGAGACAGTGCGATGAGAGAGTTCAATGGCCACCGGTCTCTCTCCATATCGCTCTTGTATTCTGTGCTTCCTGCCTTTTACTTGTTTACTCCCTCGTTGAGTACTAAATGGATAATATATTTTATTTATTTCCAACCGTATACAAATGCAGTTCAAAACAGGGATTTATTCAACAGTTCTCTTGAGCCTCGTTAACCCTTTGCTTGGGGCCGAATGCTGATCTGCCTGTACCCGTCACCAGCCGAGGACGTCGTTCATTTGGGGTCCGTTCACCACCAAGCACATGTTACCGCCCCGGGTGCCAACATTCAACATGCTTTCACTACTATAGCTTGACGACGCCAGTATTTTCAGAACTGTTTCTTACTTCAAAAAACTCCTTCGCGTACCGTTTAGGTACACGTACCCTAGATTAAGAAACATTGGAGACACTTGTTGCTACCTAGGTACGCACTGGCTGCCTTTCATATATAGAGACCGCTCACGAGACGAGACAGTAGTTGGTGGGAGCACCAGCTTGTGGCCTACACACTCCTCGCCTCTGGGCTCGGAGCTTTGCAGCGGCGCCCTACTGGCCTTGGGGAAGGTGAGACCAGAGTGTTAGGTTCAGGGTAGTGGGGCTATCTTCTGAGGTTCACGTATCAATGTTACGTCGACAAAGTTGATAGATAAGGGTGACAGTTGTTGCCTTTATGTGATGCTCAGGGAAAGTTAGGTTAGGACTGGCGACGCGGCATCTTCCGTCACGTAGCCTTCAATCTAGACGGCGGGAAGGCTCCGCCGCATCACCACAGACGGTGCTGAAACGCGGGGCCGGGAAGGTGAGGCTGTGTGTGGCGAGGCCCAGGTGGCGCACGCTCACGTTGTTACCTGCTTCGTTGTGTTGCCCCGTGGTAGTCGTCGACCCCCTCCCCCAACCCCTTCCCTGTGTCTCTACGTAGTCGTTGTTGCCTTTCGTAGTTTTTCCGCGGTTGTCTTCAGACTCGTGTCTCACTGAGGTCGTCTCCCCCCCTCCCCGGCGTGTCTCCCCGTGGTCGTCTTGCCCCCCTCCCCGTCGTGTCTCCCCGTGGTCGTCTCCCCCACTCCCCGTTGTTTCTCCCCGTGGTCGTCTTGCCCCCTCCCGTCGTGTCTCCCCGTGGTCGTCTCCCCACACTCCCGTTGTATCTCCCCGTGGTCGTCTTGCCCCCCCCTGTCGTGTCTCCCGTGGTCGTCTCCCCCACACTCCCCGGCGGGTCTCCCCGTGGTCGTCTTGCCCCCCTCCCCGTCGTGTCTTCCCGTGGTCGTCTTGCCCCCCTCCCCGTCGTGTCTCCCCGTGGTCGTCTCCCCCACACTCCCCGTCGTGTCTCCCCGTGGTCGTCTTGCCCCCTTCTCGTCGTGTCTTCCGTGGTCGTCTTGCCCCCTCCCGTCGTGTCTCCCCGTGGTCGTCTTGCCCCCTCCCGTCGTTTCTCCCCGTGGTCGTCTTGCCCCCCTCTCCGTCGTGTCTTACTGTGGTCGTCGTCGCCTCCACTGGTTTCCCATTGTTGTCGTCGCCCCCTTGTTGACACCCGGTAAAGATCGTCCCGTTGCTTTCACGCTGGTCAGCCACTTAAACAGACCCTTATCTCTCCCCCCGATCTAAACCTAGGACTAGATTATCTCGGAGTGGTGGGTCCTCCTGTCCTCTTTGTTTATACGAGCAGCGGATCTTGGGTAAAAAAGGTGCAGTCTAGGCTGCCTCTTCCTAAAACAAATCTCTCCGAATGAAATACACGAAGACGAGGCTCTCCCGCGTCTAGGCTATCACGCAACCCTGCCTTAATCCCTCTACTTGTAAGAAATTTAGTGTACTGTACTGTATTTCCTCCCGTGAATTTTTGTTGTACTATAGATTTTGTTGCAGAACTTATTATGTTGAGAGAGGAGACAAAGAAACGCATCCTTCATATCAAAATATTTATCCCCGCCCCTACAAGCCGGTTGCTGGACCTCCCCTTATCTCTTGGCGGGTCACGGTCGGGCGATGATTCAATAGTCTGGGTTGGAGTGTGGCGCAGTGGAAATCTAGATCTGAATTGGGATCACTAGACCACCATGAATAGAAGAATATGTTAATGAAATAATCGTGTTCTGTTTATCTGTAGCAATGATGTTCGGTAATCTGGCAAGTCGTCTTTCTGAGATGTCCCTTTCCCATTTCTGTGCTTATCGGTGTTTACAGTCTGCCTACCAGCCTGTTTGCTTTCGTATTCATTATGCATTTATTATTCATTCATGCTTTTTAATCTTCCCTGTTCATTTCTTTTGCTAATGTTATTTTAGCATTACTGCGTATCCAAACTTTAGCTTAATGTCTCTGAAAAAATGATGTATGAAGGCGTTCCTTTGTGTGTCCTGCAGCGAGACGGTCCATTATGACGGACAAGAAAACAAGCACGGCGGAGGACCCCCGGGCGATGGAGCTGGGCCCGATGGAGCAAGCGACGACCCAACCTGAACACTCGGACGTCAACGGAGGCCCGACGGAGGAGCAGCGGATCAGGCTCACCACGCCCACACCGACGCACGCTAAGGTACTGTCCACCTTCACCACTGTCACCCTCGGTAGGCGCTCGGATGCACCCTGGAGACAGGTCTATTGCAACCACGGCGGGACGCGGGGTGTGAGGAACGCGGGGGAGGGGGGCGAGGATGTCATTGATGTGAAGGGTAGCAAAGTATAACACTCAGAGTTGTGCGTAAGAACCATTAGAGACTCGTCATCCAGATAAACCCGGTGTCTTCATCAACCAGTCTGAGTTTAAATGTCAGTCACTCTGCATTTGTTTCTTGGCCAGGCGTCAGTGTATCCTTCTCTTTTAGTTTGTATTTATATATCAACTAATGTGTCGGTTCGTTTTTTTCTTCTGCATGTTTATTTGTTTGTGTTGTGAATTTTTTTTTTACCGCACACTCATCAGCCGAATTTGGTAACACAATGATGACACCATGACCTCGTGAGTGATGCACGTCAAGCCTGGGTGTCTGGGTATGGCCGGGCTCCCCACGGGTCCACCCGGGGGGAGTGTTTGACCCAAGGTTTGTCCTACATCTCGGTAGAGGACGCTGCTTTTTACGTTTCTTTTTTATGCGCCTCCGTCCTCATCCTCCCTTCATAATGAAAATGTATGACATACTTCTCACGCAAGAGCAAGTTCTAGAAACTTCATATGTAGAGTTAACTACTCTTGTATATCTTGGTGCATGGGCAGAGTTATAGGCAATGTTTACATCATAAAAAGTTGCATCAAGTGGAAGGACAGCGAGTCGACGTTATTATATTATAGTATGACTCGCCATTCAAAGGGACATTATTGTGTATGGGCTCTTCCGCACACCGTTCACACTAGGAGCGTCGTCAGTTAGAGTTCCGACAAAGTAAGGCCACGTACACACATTAAGAGTCCTGAACGGCGAGTCAGATAGTTAAGACTCGCTTAGAATCGAATCGACGACTCCTTTTTCCAGTATAGAAGACTGGTCGAGGACAGAACAAGGTGGGAAAAAGCCCACATTACGCCTCTACTCATTAAAGGACATAATTAAGAGTAGGAAACCTAAAGACAAAATCAAATTTAGTTCTAATGGTGTAAGCGCAGCCTTAGCCCCTGATATAAGCAAATGGCGGTCTCTTCTCAGGCCTGTTTCACTTTACCCTTCTTCGGATGTTTCACTTTGCCGGTCTCAATGTTTGGATGAAAGGGTAACATGCACGTTGTTTAGCACCACTCGCGTCGCCGCTACAAACAAAAGCTGTCAGACATTGGCGAGGTGTGCGAACGAGCTTCATGACCCCCCCCCCCCCTCCTTCCTCACTCCCAGCCTAAGTATGGACTCATCTCCACGTTGGTTAGCACAGCGCTGGTCAGACAGAGTGAGAAGGGGGCAACATCTCCGTGTTTCGCATGTTATCCACGGCTCAGTTACGCGCTAAGTCTAATCGTACATCTCTGCCCTAATCTCTTCTGCTACATGTAATTTCTCTCCACTCTTCTTGTCTCCTACTCCCACATCTCGCTCAGTTGCCGCTATTTATCCATATAACCATCTATCTGTATCTTCACTTAAACATATGTCTCTCATTCTAACTATCTACGAGTATCTGTATTTATCTGCTTATTCATTTATCTACCTCTTCATCTAAGTTCATATGTATTTATTTATATTCATCCATTTGTATGAACTGGCCGTCCTTGCGGGTAAGGTCTGGGACGGTGTTGCTGCCTGATGTCACTTGGGAAACAGTTCAGACAGAGTGTGGGTAAGAGGAAGTGGCGTCATTGCGTGGTGTCGGTGAGGCGGGGGACGCACGGGGGTTCATCTGTGGGAGCAGAAGCGGGGTGGGTGGTGTTGCATCAGTACCAGACACTTGCATAATGCCGTGTGTTTTGCGTTATAGTGTAGGCACTTTTGTCAGGGGTACTGCACACACACACACACACACACACACACACACACACACACACACCGCTCAATAGCGCCTCTCACCTGACAGACTGAGGTTCTAGTCGCGCTGAGACCACTATAATTTTTTTTCGCTGACCGGAGTGATTACTGTCCCTCCTCGAGCAAGGGCGATGGGGTGTGTGGTATGTTAGTCAGTGAATGATAATCAAATGCAGGAGCTAAACGGTGGCCTTTATCCTTGGCAGCAGTGCAACGACTACAACTTGCGAGTGTTGTTGTGTAATGCCTCTCCTACGCACATTTTTCCTCTCTCCTCGTCCTGTCCACTGATGGAGGCCACTCACCCCGCGCCGCCCCTCCTGCCAAAGATAGTGCCAAGAGGAGGTAGCAACACGTCCCTCCGCTTCACCCAAGAATTTTTGTCATTTTCTTCCCGCAGTGCTCACGTTACTTGCCTGTTTCACCTAATACTTTCAATAATAATAATAATAATAGTAATAATAATAATAATAATAATAATAATAATAATAATAATAATAATAATAATAATAATAATGATACAGAGGATCCGAAACCGAGTGGTCACATATATAAATTACTTAGTCGAGTGGTCATATATAAATTACTTAGTCGAGTGGTCATATATAAATTACTTAGTCGAGTGGTCATATATAAATTACCTAGTCGAGTGGTCATATATAAATTACTTAGTCGAGTGGTCATATATAAATTACTTAGTCGAGTGGTCATATATAAATTACTTAGTCGAGTGGTCATATATAAATTACTTAGTCGAGTGGTCATATATAAATTACTTAGTCGAGTGGTCATATATAAATTACTTAGTCGAGTGGTCATATATAAATTACTTAGTCGAGTGGTCATATATAAATTACTTAGTGTTCTTTTATTCACGCTACACAAAACAGACCAATAGCGAACGAGACAAACACACAACCAAACAACCAAACAGGGAATGCCAGAACACCGTACTCTAAAAACTAACGATACATAACCACTCATACCCAGTGGTTATACATATACATTTTCAGAGGCGTCTTCATATAAATTATAGGGACTCCTTGGAAATGTGCGCAAATTGGTGGTGAAAATGTCAAAGAAAAAAAGGTGTTCTCGTAAAGCATATTAATTATTCCTAAGATGCCAAGGAAAGGTATTAAGTGCGCGTGATTGGTCCGCACAAGTGTTCTGATCTGATGCCACTTAAAAGCATCCTAAAGTGGAGTATAAATAGTTAATATTCACTAGCCAGAGAGTTGATAGTATTTCTTTTTGCCGGGAGAGAAACACCCTAACATAAGACGGAAAAGTAAAGGCAATGGGAAAGGCCTTGTCTAATTCATCGTGATCAACTTACAGGCACCTGCGAGTCAAGGGTTGTTGATATTGGCCAGGCAGAGAGTTGACACTATTTCTTTTTGCCGGAAGAGAAACACACTAACGCCAGACACCCTGCCTCGTCAAACTCATTCGCCTCAGCCTATCAACATCTACCTTTCCTTCCTGCTGGAAGTAAGCCTTCATACAGCCTGTGCCTAAGAAGGGTGACCGTTCCAATCCCTCAAATTACCGCCCTATAGCTTTACTTTCCTGTATATCTAAAGCTTTTGAATCAATCTTTAACCGAAAGATTCAAAAGCACCTTTCCACTGACCTATCTGATTGCCAGAATAGGTTCCGCAAGGGGCGTTCTACTTGCGATCTTCTTGCTCTCTTAACTGACTCTTGGTCATCCTCTCTTAGCTGTTTCGGTAAAACTTTCTCAGCTGCGCTAGACATATCGAAAGCTTTCGAAAGAGTCTGACACAACTCTTTGCTTTCTAAACTTGCCCTCTTTTGGATTCTATCCTTCTCTCTGTTCCTTTATCTCCAGCTTCCTTTCCGGCCGTTCTATCTCTGCTGTGGTAGATGGTCACTGTTCTTCCCCTAAACCTATCAACATTGATGTCCCACAGGGCTCTGTCCTATCACCCACTCTCTTCCTGTTATTCATCAATGATCTTTCCATAACAAACTGTCCTATCCAAACATACGCTGACGACTCCACTCTGCATTATTCAACTTCTTTCAACAGAAGACCCTCTCAACAGAAATTGCAAGACTCCAGAGTGGAGGCTGCAGAACGCTTAACCTCAGACCTTGCTATCATTTCCGATTGGGGTAAAAGGACCCTTGTGTCCTTCAATGCCTCAAAAACTCAATTTTTCCGCCTATCCACTCAACACAATCTTCCAAATATCTATCCCCTGTTCGTCGACAACACTCAGCTGTCACCTTCTTCTACACTAAACATCCTTGGTCTATCCTTAGCTCAAAATCTCAACTGGAAACTTCACATCTCTTCTCTTACTAAATCAGCTTCCTCGAGGTTGGGCGTTCTGTATCGTCTCCGCCAGTTCTTCTCCCCCGCACAGTTGCTTCCCATATATAACGGTCCTTGTCTGTCCTCGTATGAAATATGCATCTCACGTGTGGGGGGGGCTCCACTCACGCAGCTCTCTTGGACAGAGTAGAATTGCCTCATCAGCTCTCTTCCTCTTACTGCCAGTCTTCTACCTCTTAAATTCCGCCGCCACGTTGCATCTCTTTCTATCTTCTATCGATATTTTCATGCTGACTGCTCTTCTGAACTTGCTAACTGCATGCCTCCCCCCCCTCCCGTGGCCCCGGCGCACACGACTTTCAACTCAAGCTCATCCCTATACTGCCCAAACCCCTTATGCAAGACTTAACCAGCATCTTCATTCTTTCATCCCCTTCACTGGTAAACACTGGAACAGCCTTCCTTCGTCTGTATTTCCTCCTAACTATGACTTGACCTCTTTCAAGAAGATTGTATCAAGGCACCTCTCCATCCGTAATTGACCTCTCTTTTGGCCACTTTATACTTTTCACTTTGCGGGAGCAACAGTTAGCGGGCTTTTTTTCTACAATTTCTTTTTGTTGCCCTTGAGTTGCTTTCTGTGCTGTAAAAAAAAAAAAAAGACAGAAAGGTAAAGTCATTAGGAAAACGATTTGTCTATCTTATCGTAATACAATGATAGCCACCTGCGAGTCAGGAGTTGTTGATATTGGCCAGGCAGAGAGTTTATAGTATCTCTTTTCTAACATCAGACAGATAAGGGGATGTACATGAGAGCTCGGAAGACTAGTTATATGTCCGAGCTTGTGTGTTTTCTCTCTTTCTCCTTTTCCTTGGCTTCTGAGCACATGCCTGATAGACTACGCGAGATGGGAAGACAAACTATGCATGAGTTAAGATTATTCGCTCCTTTCATCCATTTAAAGGCACCTGCAGGATAAATGTCTTTCCCAACGTCCTCCACTGCTCTCATGTAAGTTTACGCCATTAAGCTCCGGTAAAGGTTTCAATTTAGTCTTTCCATCTGATTTCCGTGTGTCTGTCTGCCTTGACTTAAGATTTCTTGGTTGCCAGTAAGTCCTGTAGTAGATTAATTATGGCTTTGATGATGATAATAATGATGATGATGATGATGCCACAGAGTTTCGGAGCCACCCTATTTTGTACGCGTCATTCCATTTAGTACTCACGTCAGAGGGAAACCGACTACTGTGGAAAACTGAGCTAAGAATTAAGAACAATCTGTCATCAAATTGAAATCATGAAAAAAATCTCTGCAGTCTTTCTTAACTATTTCAGTATAACAACTCAGCTCAATATTTTCCCTCCCTCGAGTTGTTATTATTGTCTTGATAGCAGCACTGGGTCAGTATTCTCACATCAACTATTTCCAAGGGTCGCAAAGATCAATAGAGCTCTAATGAGTGTGTTTTTAGGTTCACGGTAACGAAGAAGAGTCAAACTACAAGAAATGCCACAAAGCTACCCATGGAAATGCCCAAACCGCCTAGGAAAGCCTGAGTCAAATATGTTTGCTTGGCCGCCGAAATGCTTAAGAATACGACCCCTGATCATTGGGAAGGTGCGTAGAGATCGGCGAACAGGAGGAAAGTAGGGCCGCGGAGAGAGGGAAGCAGGTGATGGTGGTGCTGGGTGTGAAGTGGGCGGACATCGGCAAGTGGTGGTATCCTTGTCATCCTTCCCTTCCTCACTCACTCTCCCGCACTCACTCCTCCTATCCCAGCCTTCCTCCCGCATTTCCCTAGATCTCCTACATCCTCCCTCTCACCCTTTCCTCCCTTACCCTTCCGCATTCTTCCATCCTCTACTTCCTGACTCATTCCCTCCCTCACTCCCTCCCACTCGCCCTTGTTCCCATTCTCCCGCAGCCTCCGTCGGGTGAACCTGAAATTATGACCAGAGAGTGTTATTACGAAGTAGTCGTGCGGGTTCAGCTACAGCCGGATTAAGCCAGTGTCCGTTGACGCCGTTTGGGGGGACTTGAGAGACGAGGAATGGGACCCGATGCGAAGGGGTGCACATTGTAACCTTTCGAACAGTGGGGGCGGGGGCGGGGGTGTTGGTGGGGGCAGAATAACCTATAGTCCACACATTTTTATCTATATATCACAAAGCATTCACCCCCTCAAAAAGAAAAAGAAAGGCAGAAAAAAAATCTCAGCTTCCCTCTATTATGACAGGGTTCAAGGGGTGGGTTAGGGGGAAGGGGAAAGGGGAGAGGGAAGACGGTTGTTCTGTAGTAATTATTTAGGGTGTGAAGGGCGTGAAGATCATGTTGTTTGGGTTTTAAAGGCGACTTCCTATTCTCGCTCCACATGAAAAGAGGGAAGAGAGAAGGTGGAAGGTGCTCATGACTGCAAATTTGTCTGTCGTGACGTGTGTGTGTGTGTGTGTGTGTGTGTGTGTGTGTGTGTGTGTTACAGTTTACTTGTGATTGCTTAAGTTAGTAAAGGCGTGTGCAAAGGGACTTATTAGCGATTTACAAACTGGTCGCGGGCAGATTGTGGAAAGCTGTAGAGGAGTTCTGGGTTAAGGGACGCTTGGGACTTTGGGAGGCGGCGTTATTTGATGTCATTGTCAAGAGAAAAGAGTCTGGTGTTGGTGATGGGGGCTGGGCGGGGGGCGGGAGAGGATGCAAGGGTAATTTCGGTTAGTCGTAGGGGCCGGGTGGCTCTGTGGCCCTGGTGCTTGAAGATAATAACATGGTGGGTGACATGACTGCAGAGCGAGGCTTTATTGAAGGATCAAGGAAATCATTAAAACTCGGCTTAATCAAGAAAAACAAACGGCAAGGACAAAACCACTACCAAACACACACACACACACACACACACACACACACACACACACACGAATCCCTACTAAGTGACACAAAAACTGTTTGTATCATTATTTTTTTTTCTGCCTTTGACCTTGTCCCTCAAATTCTTGGTTCCGTCAGGCAACGCACTGCTGTCCTTGTTGCCTCACGACCCACATTCAAGTTATTAGCTGCTGCTTCCTACAAGCCTTAACTGGTTTAAACTGGACTAGACGTATTATTACATTTTGCTTTCATGTGGTTTTAAATGTAAGAGGTAACATTTTCATCACATGTGCGCACTCATAAGCAAGGAATGTCACGTCAATACTACAACTACTACTACTACTATTACTACTACTACTACTACTACTACTACTAATAATAATAATAATAATAACAATAATAATCTTTATTTCAGCAAAAAAGAGTGCCATATACAACTATATTATAAATAAATTTAGTAGTAAAAACATATAAACCCGTAAGACCACACAAAACAGCATCCCTAACAATATAAAAATAATACAGCAAATATTAAGACAATTCAATCATTGTAAGCTAAACTCAAAAAGGTAATGACCATAAAATATAGGTAAAAACAGTAAAACTGAATAAAAATAACATGAATATATTTTTAAAAAAGTAGAATGGCTATTAATGAGTAAGAGCATTGCTCCGAACACTTGCACGTTGAGTCCGACCAGTGTTGCCATATATTATCCATTAATTTCGCATCACTGTTGTTCAAAGACATGACTAGATCATTAGAAGACACACTCTATTTTGAAGCTTCTTACATTTTTATTGATGTACCTTTTTTGAAAACTTACGGCAGTGGACGCCTGAAATATTTTTTCACCGTAGCTGCCCGATGAATTTACACATGAATTCAATTGGTTTAAGTAAGAAAACCTGCAAGTTTCATCCAATTTGACCAAATAGTTTTAACGCAAAGATTCATTTGAAAAAAAAAAGATCGTTTGAACTGAATGTTTAGTGAATAATACTGAAATTACGTATCGCAGTATAGCATTGTGACTGCGGCCTTTTACTTATCATATTAAATACTAAAGCTCCAATGTTTCATTTTTTGCTTTTTTTTTGCCTTGGCTGGAAAAAATGCATTTTTTTCACCAATGTTTTCCTAAAAAAAAAAAATCATGAAAAAATACAAAACATTTTTTCATATGTTGCACCATGGAAAACCTTCTACCATTCCTCTATCCTGACATAGCTTCCAAATTTTGATTGCTTGAATCTCAGTAATTTCAATATTATCGCCGAAAATGCAATAAACTACGTTTTGAGAAAAAAGACTTTTAATGTTGAGGAATGTTTTTTCGTGCTTATTGGGGTATGTAATGTAGACATGGAGATGCCATAATGTCTTATTAGCTATTAATATTTATTGCTATTTATTGTATTCGATTGGAATGGTATCTGGTCCCCTTCTGCGTTAGGGTCTCGCAGAATGTAATCACACACTTATGGAGTGTCAGGAGATGCCACGTCTCTCTTTGGTGCCAAGTTTTTGCATTTAAATCCCCCTGGGTCGTAGTCATCACCACTGACTTTCTCCTCCTTCTTTTCTTGTCCTGTGGCGTTGTTCGGCGAATCTTCTGGATCTGAAGTCTCTGTAGAGTCCTCTTGGATGCTCCGAAGCCTTACTGTGAGTGAGGGAGGGCGAGAGGGTCTGTGTGTGTTGCCGATATTACGATAAAATATTGTTTTACGGAATATGATAGAAAATAAAATAGAACACAACACATTTGGAGTGAACAACGTCTATTGAGACTTCTCTTGGTCTCGAGAGACTGGTCCAAGGGCTCGCGGAAAGAGGGCGTTGGCGAGCTGTGTCTCCAGTATCCGCGGCAGGAGCTGTGGCGTGGACGCTGTGTACGATAATCCATCATTAATGTTTTTGTTCTTGAATATAATATGCAGCAAAATTATCGATATTTTGCTCTGGTTAGTAGAGATCATGGGCTCAGGTTGATACTATCACTATGTAATATAAAGAAAAATTGACTCGTATTTTATATATATATAAATATATATATATATATATATATATATATATATATATATATATATATATATATATATATATATATATATATATATATATATATATATATATATATATATATATATATATATATATATATATATATATATATATATATATATATATATATATATATATATATATATATATATATATATATATATATATATATATATATATATATATATATATATATATATATATATATATATATATATATATATATATATATATATATATATATATATATATATATATATATATATATATATATATATATATATAATTAAATGTATGTGCGTATGGATTGACAGATGAAAGATTTAATGAGTGTGTTTGGAGTATGATTGTTGCCTTATTAAGTTGGTTAAATTCCTCGCCAGTTTGAGCTGTATTCAGATGAGGCTCGTCTCTTAAAATATTGATCTATTCAAAATCTATGTATTGGCTAATCAATCCATCACTTGGGTATGAAAGTGGTTCACTGCAGCCATTGTGCTGTCATGCAATATTTGACTGACCCATCTGCTTAATCCATTGATTGATATTCAAAGCGAGGATGGAAGTAGAATCAACAGAAGGACACCTATATGCCATCAGAGGTGTATGTGCATGCCTGTCCCCGTCCTTAGATACTCATCATAGGTGTTGGCACTTGTTATATTTGCCTCAGACTGAGAATGGACTTGACGCAAGGGAGGAGCTAGGCACCGTACCGTCGATCATGAAGAGCTCACGGTCCTGCTCCTGCTGCTGGCCAGCCATCAGTCCCTTCTACAGGCAGGTGAGCTTCAGCCTCGGAGGTGCCACAAGGTCGCGTGTGTGCTATACGTGCCCTCGCTAGGCGTGACCTGACTCTGGTGTTGGTGTTTCAGGGCATCATGTCCCTCGTAAGCTGTCTGGCGGCGCTCTCTACCGGCATGATCCACGCCTACCCCGCCGTTTCCCTGACGCGCTGGGAGGAGGCGGGCTTAAAATTCTCCACCGCCCAAACCACGTGGTTCGGTGAGTCCCGCCGAGTGGTCATGGGGACCAGCTAAGGACGTTGGAGGCGAGGCCGCGGCGCGAGTGTGTGTGTGTGTGTGTGTGTGTGTGTGTGTGTGTGTGTGTGTGTGTGTGTGTGTGTGTACATATATATATATATATATATATATATATATATATATATATATATATATATATATATATATATATATATATATATATATATATATATATATATATATATATATATATATCTATCTATCTATCTATCTATCTATCTATCTATCTATCTATCTATCTATCTATCTATCTATCTATCTTTATAAATAGATTGAATGATAGATATGAATATATATATATGAATATAATGTATGTATGTATGTATGTATGTATGTATGTATGTATGTATGTTTATATATATATATATATATATATATATATATATATATATATATATATATATATATATATATATATATATATATATATATATATATATATATATATATATATATATATATATATATATATATATATATATATATATATATATATATATATATATATATATATATATATATATATATATATATATATATATATATATATATAGGAAGAGGAGGATTTCCAGAAAAATCATGGCATTTCAACTCACTAAGAAGTTTCTTTGAAACGATGTGTCGTTATGCAGCGTGTCAGGTGTGAAGAACGAGTGTTGTGTCGCAGCGTCCACGCCCATGGTGGTGTGTATGAGCATGTGGCGGTGCGTGTGGTGTGTGGTTTAGCGTCCGCGCCCATGACTCCATGTAAAAATATGGTGTGAGCGAGTGTTGTGTTTCAGCATCCACGCCCATGGTGGTATCGGTGGTGATGAGCATAGTGGCCGGCGTGGTGGTGGAGCGCCTCGGGGTACGCTTGTGTCTGGCCATCGGCTCGCCTGTCCTCGGCCTCACCTGGGTCATGATAGGCCAGGCGACGGATTTCAGTGTCCTCCTCGTCGCCCGCATCATTCAAGGCCTCGTAGGTGAGCATCTCTTCCTCTTTCTGATATGCAAAAGTCTCTTATACGGCAAGGTACTGACTGGTTACGACTTTTCCAAAGAAACTGAACTCATCATTTGCTACTTATCAACCTTTCTGATATGTCGAAATATATACCAAAATCATGGTCATTGCTATCCATTTTTTTTCTTCACACGGAGTAGGTTAGATGGGGCGAGGTGGTCAGGTGTGTTACGGTGCGGTGCTGTGTTGTGACACCTCCCCTCCCTGTTACAGCCTCGGTGTACATGGTGGTGATCACGGTCTACCCAGTGGAGGTGAGTCAAGTCCGCTGGCGGGGCATCATGATGGGCGTGTCCGAGGCTATGGTGATGCTGGGCGCCTTCCTCACCTACCTGGGCGGTCTCATTCTTCTTCCCGCGCCACTCGCCTACGTCTTCGCCATCATCCTCGTCCCCCAGCTCATTTTGTTCTTCTTCCTGCGGGAGTCTCCTCTGTGGTTGGCGCGGCATGACCGCGAGGCTGACGTCGTGGACTCCCTCATGTGCCTACGAGCTCATGACTCCGACATCAAACCTGAATTGGAGCACATCAAGACCAGCGTCTACACCGAGAGAATAGTCAAGCCTGCCGCGACGGAACAACTGCTGCTGCTCAGGAAACCCATCTACCTGAGGCCACTCATCCTTTGCATTCTAATTTTACTCTTTAAGGAGCTGACGGGGCAGTACGCAGTCCTCACCTACACCGTCATGATGTTCCGCATGGCGGGCTCCAGCCTTGACCCGTACTTGTGCGCGGTGGTGATGGGCGCGGCTCGCTTCTTGCCTTGCTTCCTGTCTTGGGCGTTGATAGAGCGACTACCTCGCCGCCTCTTGTTGTCTATCTGCATGGCAATTTCGGCAGCTTCCCTGGCCACCCTTGGGGCGTTCCTGTGGGTGTGGTCAGGCTCGAGCAAGGGGCTCCCGCCACACCTGGGCTGGGTGCCCCTTGCGTGCCTCTCTGTATTCACTCTGGCCTTCGGGATCGGAGTCGGTCCCACTTCATGGACAATGGTGGCGGAGTTACTCCCATCACAGGTGAGGAACGTTGGTGCAGGCATCATCAACTCCTGCTTCAGTTTGTTCCTGTTCCTGGTGGGTCTGAGCTTCCCCTTTGCCGTGGAGGCCATCGGGGTGGGCGGCGTGTTCATCACTTACTCCCTGTGCTCGCTGTGTGGAGTCATTTTCGTGATCTCCTGTCTGCCCGAGACGCGAGGCAGGTCCTTCACCGAGATCCAGACCAACTTTGGCGCCTCAGAAAAGACTCCTAATGTAATATAAGGGTAGCCATACTTTTTAAATATTCTGGGAGGCACATAGAAGAGAATTACTATACTATGAGTCATAGTGTTGAGTAAGCTGAATGGCTTGTGAATGAATGAGTGAAAAAAAGTGAACGAAACTCTGTTGATGCTCATCTTAAGTGTAATCAAGCTGGGATTAATAATCAATTATTATCTTGCTTTGAGGCCTCGGGACGACTTATCCATGGTTCCAGATCAAATCAGCTGCAATACTTTCCCACTGCCACCCCCCCCTCCCCCTAGGGAACCGTCCTTTTCAACCACTGCCTGGCGAGGGGGCTTGGTAATGGCTTGGTGCCGTCAAGCCGACATATATCATAAGCACGGAATTGTATTCATGATGCTGCTTACTATTAAGTTTTCTATGTTTTTTTCCTTTTGTACACGTCTGTCTGAATGCAAACCTGACTGAG
>NC_066528.1:17821544-17824044 GCF_024679095.1 Eriocheir sinensis | reverse complement strand
CTTGCAGTTGTCCCACCTGTATAAACAAAGTAAAGATAGCTACGTAGCTATTTTTACCTTGTGTATAACCCATTCCGCTGCGCCTTAATGGTCTAGTGGTTAGCACGCTTAGCTACGGTTCGTCAGTCGACGCGCAGCGCAACCCACTTTTTTTTTTTTTTTTTTTTTTTTACATCTTCGCCTGTAGCGCCGGTAGGCATTCTTCACGGGCCAGGTGGTCGGCTCAAGCCCGTCATGGCGCATGCAATTTTTATAGTGGCGCCAGTTATGCTTGGCTCATGCTGCCTCCCGGATCTCATTCTTGATTCTGGACGGTTTCTTCTAGAGTCCGGGTTGATGGGTGGTCTTCTGGACAGCATGTAGGTAGTCTTAGGCCACTCGGCGGTGACTGAAAAATCCCAGGTGGTAACGTGGGGATTCGAACCGACGTTGTCCATGGCGTGGTGAATGTGAGCCGAGCACGCTAACCACTCAGCCACCGCCTACCCAGCTGTTTATCCTCCCTTTCGGTGTTTTCGATAAATGGATCCTTAGGGAAACCTACGAAAAGTAAACTGTGTAACATATTATCCATATCAGACCGTATGACACATTTTTTCGCAAATATCTTTCAAACGAAGACTCGGATCAGCATGTTGCTTTGCCACAGATTGTTTCACACACTCCGCTAATTTTTGACGCTATTGTGCATTGGCAGCTGCGGTTAATCATGGCGTTTACTCTTGACTGTGATGGCAAAATCTGCGTGAGCCACTTACATATTCGAACAGGTGAGGCGTGACTTATTTGTGACGTGTATCCACCAACTACCTCCACCCCTGGCTTCCCCTACTCCCATCCCTTTCCCTCCCTCCTACCCTCCTCCTTTTCCCCCGCACTCTCTCTTCCCCGCCCTCTTTCTCTCGTTTACCTCCCTTTCGCTCCCCCCCCCCCCCCTCTCTCTCTCTCTCTCTCTCTCTCTCTCTCTCTCTCTTCCACTTGCGCTGTAGTAGTGGTAGTATACCAAGCTATGGAGCCCTCCATGATTATGTGTCGGGAAAATAAACATGGGTGGAGGTATCATTTATGTTGTAATAGTAGTAGTAGTAGTAGTAGTAGTAGTAGTAATTGTAGTAGTAGTAGTAGTAGTAACAGTAGTAGTAGTAATTGTAATAGTAGTAGTAGTAGTAGTAGCAGTAGTAGTAGCAGTAGTAGCAAGCTGTATGCACGACAAGTGTACTGTTTAAGGCTTTATGGTAAGATTGCTCTTTGTGCGACACTTGCAGACCTGACGCACACCATAATCTTATCTTTAAGGCATATCTGTTAGGCTGCACCATGGCGGATGCTAGGCACTTCGACATTATTATGTATTTAGTGTTATCAAGCATTAAATGAGCGGGTAAGTTTCTAATTGTCAATATTGTGATAGAATTGTAATGACGAAAACTCAGCAATGAGATTTCTATGAAGCGAATATTTTTTTAAAGTCTACTCCTGTGATGCGTAACTTCGTATTAGGACGAATATTGCTCTTCCAGTTAGTCTGTTGTACTATCAGATGAAAGGGAGAAAAGACTGTGGAGGAAAATCAGTTAGACCAATCATGCGAAAAGCGGTACAGCAAGATATAAAATATAATATTTATACTTAAGAGTTTTGGTAAAGGGCGTACTGTGAACTTAACGTAGAGAGAAACAATTGAATGTTACATGAAAAAGTAGTTGCCTGTGAGGTTGTGTTCAATTAATAGTTGAGTTATTGAATTATGAGGCATTGAAAGCCACTAATATTCTCTTGGTTTCAGGTTCAGAGGGGTCAGAAGGTAATCGTTCTGCTTCGTCTCCTCTGAAGCAGTAAAGTCACAGGGTGTATTCCCAGCACATCCCTGATGCATTGCCTCCCACTCCCCCGCTGAGTGGCTCTTCCCAGTTTTCGGTCAGATGATTTAGAGAACAATAATAATGACCACTCCTCTTTCCTGACCCTGATGTTGCAGCTGATCGTCACACAATAGCTTGCAGGTGAACCTGTCTTGCAGTGACGTTGAAAATGCACGATATAGATATCAGTGAAGGAGAGGGTAGATAATCAGTACTAAAGATATGTTTTATCAGTAGCAAAAATAGTGGGTGATAAAATAAACCTTTGGAACTCCGGATTTTACAGGGTTAGAAGGTGAACAGCTGCCAAAAGGATTTGACCGAAATGAAATATGAGATGAATTTGTGGAGACAAATATGAGATGAAACTGGGAAGAGAACAATAGAACCCATAGGAGGATGGTTTGGAAAATAAATGTTTATGCCTGACGGTTGAAAGTCCTTTTTATTTCTAAAGCAAGATCAAAACTTTACTAAAACGCCTAAGAGGTGATAACTAAAAACTATCACTGTGGGCCATCAAGCGAGATTTCCACTTGCAATATTAAATTATACATTCTGCAAACCAAGAAAACCAATGATTTCCTCTAAGGTTTCTTTTTGCCGGCTTCAAGATGTAATGAAGGGCCTTTAACATA
>NC_066528.1:17774044-17819044 GCF_024679095.1 Eriocheir sinensis | reverse complement strand
CCTGCAAGTCACCAGCAACGAGGTCTTGGTGGGTGATGGTAACGTGTTGCCGTGTTACCAAATCGTGGGGTGGATGCATTTTGTGTTGAAGTACTGTCGTGTTGCCAGATCAGGTGATGGATGCGCCTTGTGGTGGAGCAGTGTTGTGTCACTGAATCATAGTGTGGGTGTGCTTTATCTTTATGGTGGTGAAGTGTAGTATTATTGAGTCATGGGCTGGATGCTTCTTGTGTTGAAGTGTTATCGTCTCACGGTCTCATTAGAAGGATGTGTGTTGTGGTGATTAAGTGTTATCGTCTCACGGTCTCATGGGGCGGATGTGTACTGTGGTGATGAAGTCATGTCTTGTCACCAGGTAATGAGATGGATGTGTCTTGCATGATATTCAAGGGCACCGTTGTGTTCCACGCTGCTGGGTGACTTCTCTTGGTTCCGCAGGTTAGCCGGCACAGCCTGGCGGAGGTGAGCGCCATCGCGGCGTTGCAGGACACTGAGGGCCACCTGGTGGTCGTCGGCCAGTGTCAGGTGAAGGGGCATCCCCTCGCCGTAGTTCTCGACATGATGTCCCGAGAGGACGCTCGCCGGTTGGAGGAGGAAGTTGGACTAAGGTGAGTGTCGATGTCTAGGAAGCAGCGTTGCTCCTGGGAAAGTATACATGCAGACATATATGTATGCATGCATCTACAAGTTATAGGTATACATTGATAGATAGGGCCATGGTGTGGGTGCTTAACCGCTGTACTCAGGGCGTGGCATGTACTCGTATTACTTATACATGCACAAACGCACTGGTAAACATGGACAGAGAAATGGATGGACAGATACAGATAATTGACTAGTACATGAATAGATAAATAGAGAGATAGAAAGGCTAATAGGAAAATAGATAGGTATACAAGTTGCAGTTGATATGCATTTTTAATATAATATAAATATAATATGATATAAATATGTTGTAAATATAAGCAATAAATAATAAAGCAGTAGTGTAATCAAATAAGGCGAGTATAGGCTGATTGAATCTTCTTTAGGGCCAGCTAAATTTATTGCCGATACAAAGGAAGGGAAGAGAAGCGAAAGCTGAAAACCTTACTTCTTCCATTTGCGTACCTTTAATTATGGCTCACATCACCGCTTGGTATAAACAGCACACACTTCCTCTTCAGACTGTCTCGACGACTGCTACGTCCTTCTGTGCATTCCTCTGCATCACAAGACACATTATGCACGGAGACGGTGCCCAGTGCCCCGCCCTTGACGGAGATGGATCCTTCCACCAGCCTCCCTGACACATGCGACAAGAGTTCCTTGAAGCACAACAACCAGGCGACTGTACACGCCTCTGCCTCGTCAGGACCGACGAGGACACAGCCACCCAGCTCGGTGGTCCAGCCCTCGCCCTGCTCCAGCAACGTGTCTAATCAACCTTCCCTCTCCTCTAAGAAAATTTCAGCTGGCAAACGCCGGTTAAAACTTCCTGCGGCCAATATGCCAGCCACAGGCACACTCTTGGCCACCCCGCTGCGTAGGACCTTCCACCCATCAGTCTCGCGCGTGGCTCATGCTTCATTATCCGCCCTTACAGTGTCCAAGCCGTTAGTATCCGATGCTCCAGTGTCCACCCTCCCAGTAGCTACTCCTCTGGTATCCATTCCACCATTCTCCACTCGGCTATTGTCCACTCGACCCCAGTCCACCCCTTCAGCACCCGCTCCTTCGGTGTCTAACCCATCTCTGTTCCCTCGCTCAGTCTCCATTCACCAAGTATCCAATTCGCAAGTGTCCACCCCTCTAGTGTCCAGCTCGCAAGTGTCCACCCCTCTAGTGTCCAGCTCGCAAGTGTCCACCCCTCTAGTGTCCAGCTCGCAAGTCTCCACCCCTCTAGTGTCCAGCTCGCAAGTCCACCAATCGCCAATGTCCACCCGACCTCTGATCAAGCCGGCGCTGCCCACCAAACCCGCTTCCACTTCGACGGTGTCCTCCCGTCCAGTGCCACCCTCGAGGATCTTCACCCCGCTGGTGGCCACTTTACCCGTGTCTACCACGTCGGCGTCCAACCCAACGGTGTCCACTTCATCGGTGTCTACCCCTCAATTCCCAACCCGACTCCTGTCTCTCTCAAGGGTAGTCACCCCCTCGGTGCTCGCCTCGACAGAATCCAACAAGACGGCTCCCCCCACCCCACTCTGCATTCCATCGGTGTCCACACGACCAGCATTTACAAGACCACTGTCCAAGCCAATAGTAGCCACCCGACCAGTGTCCTTCCCTAAGATATCCTCTCCGGTGTCCACCAGGCCGGTGTCAATCGCGGTAGCGTCTAACACAGCAGAGTCTAACACAGCAGCGTCCAACACAGCAGCGTCCAACACAGCAGCGTCCAATACAGCAGTGTCCGACACTCCTGATTCCATAACATCGGTGTCCACCACTGCGGTGTCCGCCACTCCGGTGTCCACCACTGCGGAGTCCACCCTGCCAGTATCTGACCAATCCGCATCCCCCGTAATGGTGTCCAGATCGCCGATGCTCACCCTACCTGAGACCACCGTGTCGGCGTCCACCTTGCCAACTTCATCGCCAGCCGTCTCTACATTAGCCGCGGACCCCGAGCTCCGTCGTCGGCACTCAGTAGTATCTTCGAGCAGCCAAGAGGATGATAACTCGAGTGGGAAAGTAGAGCTCATCCTCGGGACACTGAATGTGGACGAGTCTGAATACTTGTTCATACCGGGCATGAAACATACACAGGAACAAGACTCTTCCTCTTCCTTGGAGCACGAATTATCTGTCTTGTTAGAGAACGAACACCAATATCTGGACATCCTTCAGAGAATTAAGGACGCAAGAAGTGCTGTAAAATCTGAGTTACAAAATCTTCTCCGTCGAAATGAAAGATTGGCTGATTTTCACAAAGACCTTTTCCGAGATCTGCACCAAGAGTTTCCTTCCTGTTCAGGTGTCGCACGGGTGTTCCTCGCTCGCAAGGAGGAGTTGGAACAGTATCGCTACTACATCATGAATGCCCCGCGGGTCCTCCGCCCGCTGGGGCAGCAGACGGAGAAGTTACACGCCAGCACCCCACGTTAGAGGCAGACCTTAAGTCGACCTGGAAAAGACTTCACTATTACTTTATGACTTTCGATAAGCTGTCAAAGACCGTGTCTGCTGAGGAGCAGCCGTTGGTGCAGGAGTTAGTGGACCTGCTGCGGGACATGAACCGCCAGGGGGACTCAGCGATCTTGATTGACGGCGTCAGCGAAGCACCGTTTAGCTTACACACCTTGGGCTCGCTTCTTCTCCATGGCCTCTTCACCATTAAGGACTCTACTGGCGTTCTCAAACCGAAAGCAAAGCATCATGTGTTGCTTTTTGAAGAGATGATGGTGATAACTTTACCCAAAAAGGAGAAATACCAGTACAGAGATCACCTTCCCATCCGGCAGTTAAATCTCCGGCAGGCAAACGGTGACGAGACAACATTCGCTTTGGACTTCGTGCAGGGCGGCAACAAGAAAAACAGGAGGTTCACGTTCAAATCTCGCCAGCAAGAGTCCAGGGATGCGTGGGTGAACGAGCTCGCACGGCTTCATTTGGAGTACGCCAAGGAAGTGAAGCGCCTCAGTAAGCTGCGCTACGGGTGGCAGTGAGGAGTCTCGTGACGACGTCTGACGAGGTGTTCGTATTGAGTGTGCGGTGAGCAGCCTCTGTGTGGCGCTGTCCCCCAGTGCCGCGTGCAGCCATTCTGTGGTGTCAAGTGGGCCAACATGACTTGTGGCTGAGGTGGTATTGACGCTGGTGATGTGTTAAGTGCTGAAGCTAAACTAGCATTAACATATTTGTTGTGAAACAAAGAAAGACAGAAAGGAAGGATTCTCATTAATTATATTTGAACCAAGGTGATGATCTTGCTCTCTAAAAGAATTTGAGATTATAAGACGCTCGAGCTTAAAATAAAAGATCCGTTGTCTTCCGATTTTGTGAATAGCTCATGTTGACAAGATTATTCTTGCGGATAGTGAAACTTTTTCATGTATCTTGTCACTTATACTGCCTGAGATGTCTTCCGGGAACGTGACTTAGCCATTGGATAGGCGTTGTGACACACACACACTGTCAGGAACCAGAAAACGAACAAACAAGAGGAATAGCCATAACAGTACAGAGTAAACATCTCATAGGACAAACACTAACAAAGAGGGAAACAACGAGGATAAAGAAAAACAGATACCCAGAGAGGAATGAGAGATATACAAATGTGTAAACATCTGACAGGACAAACACTAACAAAAAGGGTGACATATATATAAGTGTAAACATCTCAAGTACAAAAGAGGGGAAACAACGAGGGTAAAGGAAAACAGATACCCAGACTCAGATACAGAAAACAGATACCCAGTAGGCGTGGTCAGAAAGTGTGAACAACCATTGAAAAAGACTCTGACCCGTGACGTCAGTCGTGGCGACATGGTATGAGCCAATAATTTAACAGAAAAATCACTGAGGGAGTGTCTTAAGATTGACTCACGAATAGCAGGAGAAGTAAAACAATACAACATAATGAGCGAGCAGATGGGTGTGACAGGAAGTATTGGCCATTGGTTATGTAGAAAATTAAGGGCGTGTCAAGGATGTAAGTCCGCCTAAAGCAAAGAAAAATGTGGCCTAGAAATCAGTGGTATGAGTAGACCGAGCTTGGTTCTCGCCTCAAGCAGACCTGCTACTCACTCAGCCGAGAATGGCTGTTGTGATCTTAATCGTGAGTAGAAATTCGAGAATCTAAGGGAAACCGACTGTATTGTCCTGGAGATTATAATGTAGGAGATGTGAAGTAGGATTGTGAGTGGGACAGGATTGTGATTATTTGTTTGCGATGTAAAGCAAAGGTAAAACCACTGGGTGTGGTAAAATAATGTGTTTCCATGACTTGTAGTAGATTATACTACAGGAATGTGTAGTAGGATTTTGTGAAGAGAGTACATAATGATTGTGATGTAAGCAGAGAGATACAAACCACTGCTTGTGGAACGACGAGTGTTATTATTATTGGCAACAACTGAGAACATATTGTAGTATTATGTTTAAGACATGTCGTTTGTCATATGTTGCATCCATTGCTGAATATGCCAGTGTTATGATCGTCTGAGCATAGAATATTGCATAAGGCAATTTCTTTCATTTAATTTTAAATAAATGTATATTTTCTTTTTCCCTTGTTTATCCCCGAACTCCAGTCTCCAATAACAACTTAAGCCGGATCACGCTACCAGGGATACGAGACAGTGAAATCATTTATGGAGTAATTAATGAGTGATAAAAGAGTTGATTTAATACAAGAAAAGAAGGGTCTAAAAACACACACACACACACACACACACACACACACACACACAGAAAAAATATATATAGTACCACCACAACCACTGCTACCCTACTACTACTACTACTACTACTACTACTACTACTTTTGGTACTGCCACCGATCCCTACTTAGTATTTTCTTCGTACGCTTAGGACCGTTTTGCCACAGCATAGAAATGGATACACATTTATTAACTTTCACTTATTCATTTTCCTATCGCTACAGCTAGCGGTACATTATCGCTAACTGTAACGAAGCTCCCTGCCCACTCCGCCACGCACAGACTGTCCTTCCTTACGATTGGAGGAATGGTCAAGGTAGGGGAGCTTGTGTAATACATCTTTAGAACTTATTACCAGCTTTTAACCCTTTGACTGCGGATTTCCTACAGTCAGACATCATCAAGCCACAGGAATGGAACAAAAAGTGGCTGCTACAATTCAATGAAGAGAAATGTAAAGCTATGCACCTTGGGAGGGGAAATCCAGCATATCAATACCACATGGGAAACACTCCACTATCCACCACAGAGGCAGAGAAAGACCTGGGACTGTATGTTACCAGGCTACCAGGGAAGGAGAAATTCGTGCCAATCGCAGCGGACGGGTTAATGCGTATTTCGGAAATCTTTAATGGGCCACGCGAGCATGATGTGACAAAGGTAAAGTTGGGTGCATATGCTGGGCTGCGCGTGGCCTTGGTGTCTATCTCCGTCGCTTTGACGCTGCCTGTGGTGGGTAAGAACCTGCTACTCTGGATCACTGGGTAAGTGTGACATCCGCGTAAGCACAGTCTACCCTCCCTAGGTTTCCCCAGGTTTCCCCAGGTACACATTTATCGAAAAGGAGGCTGAACGGTGGGCAGCCAAAGTAACCGTGGCAATGCAGGAGTTGTGGAAGTCGAGGGAGACAGAGAGAGAAATAAGTGGGGAGATGATATTAGAGTATTTCCTGGAGCATAATGGAGTACACTAACACGAGAAGGAGTGGTTGACAACGTTGGGAATGACTTGTCCTGTTTAGGGTGACCATGATGATCAAAAATTCTCGTAATACTGGACATCGCTTTCCCGAAATCATCAAAACATCTTGAACAATTTATTGGGAAGCATCACCGCCGACCCATCCTTGTTTGGTAAGCAGGGAGGGAGGCTGACTAATAGATGATTGTATTGTATTAACAGTATGTTAGCCATAAGAAATAAAATCATGTACCGCTAAGTAAAAAATCTGAAACTGTAGTGAACTAAGTTATATGATGATCTGAATGGAAAGAATGTTGTGTTTGTATTAGAAAGTGATAATGTAGAAAATGGAGAGGAACTGTGAAGTTAGAATTAGAGGCATACATGTATCGTGGGACCATGCTGAACTACGTAGTCATGTTGAGGGACGAAGGAGCTCAGGACAAGGGGCTGAGCCTGCTGTGGACATCCTTTGTTATGGGCCCCAATGCTCGTCACCGGTGTTGTGTATACGTATAGCTGTCCCCTTGCACGAAGCTGTCCTCGGCCGAACTGCGCATGCTCAGAAGAATATTTACAAACAAGGACTTGTTGATAAGCAAAGCTGTACACTAGGGTTCCCCGATAACATGGCTGTAGATTTAAGGGAAAGACTGCCCAAATTTAGGGATGAAATAGGCCCTTTACAGTATTTTTTTTTGTTGAATGGACAATATCCACCAAACCTTACCAGCACCCAAAGGAGAGGGTTCAAGGGAGAGGGTTACTAACCTCCCAGTGTCAATTATAATAATAATTATAATAAAAATTTTCGTCTTTGACCAAGCAGAATATCGTTAAACAAAATTTACCCTTATGTGACAGTTTCGAGCTTACGATAACTGAAGAGTTCAATTTCGTTCAGAAATATCCTGTGGGCAAGAGATGGACCCCAACCACCCATAGCAAAGAATGCAATCTGCCCAAAACAGTTATCATATGCACATCAAGTTTTGTTTTGAAATTATCAAGATACTATTTCCCGTAATTGTTCCCCTGAATCAATGCATAAATGCTTTTTAATGGCCTTTCACTTCACTTGTTACCAAATAGAGCGCTGTATCGAATTCATGAAGATTTTATCTATAAAGGATAAAACAATACGCCCCCGTGCTTGAAAACACTGGTGGGGCATCCACAGACCACCTGCGTACACAGATCCGTGTGTGGTGTCATCTGCCATCCACGTATCCTAAGACATCCCATCTGATCTGCGCATGCGCGGAACCCGATGTTTACAAACAATGTTGATATCGTAGTTTGTCCAGGCAAAATGGCGGGAAGACATACAAGGGGTGTAAGTTATCTCTTTTATCACATTTACTGACATACAAAGGGTGCAGGTTGTCTCTTTTATCACATTTATTAACATACAAGGGGTGCTGGTTATCTCTCTTATCACATTTACTGACATACAAGGGGTGCAGGTTATCTCTTTTATCACATTTACTGACATACAAGGGGTGTTGGTTATCTCTTTTATCACATTTATTAACATACAAGGGGTGCAGGTTATCTCTTTTATCACGTTAACCGTATTCACTAATCATTTTCCATTATTTTTTTCTCTTGTATTCAAAGAAAGAGGCTGGATGGCCCAGATGATTCTTTTTTTTTCACTAAGAGAGGTCGGATCAAGGGGCGCATAAAGAAATGTCCGCGCTGTATATAGAAAACAGAACCCCGATGCCTCCCACCTCGAAAAATACAATAAATAGATACTATACATATGATTTAGACCTAGAGGTGTTTTGATTTTCACATCCTGAAAGATCTTAATCAACAGGAAAGAGGCCGTCTCAGGGTACTGGTGAATGGGAGAAAAGAGTGAATTCATTTGTTAGTTCTTGCATGGGAAATTTGGACAGCACAGAGATGGCACTCCCTTTGCTGCTCGGGGCACACACAGCCTTGCAACGTTTGAGCCATACACCTTAGCAACACAAAGTACACGCCACAGGATCTCTGCCACTTGTACACTCCAGAGGCTCCAGCGTCGTGTGCCCCACAACCACGGCATGAGCATTGTCCCCTTCAGCCTCCCTGCAACTCCACGTCTTGTTAAGCACGAGCGGACAATCACCACATGCGTGCTGCTTTGGTGTGCTCTACGCTGCAGAGGCAGGCAGCACTTCCCTCGATGTGTGATTGTGTGTGTGTGTGTTTGTGTGTGTGTGTGTGTGTGTGTGTTCTCTGAAGACTCCAAAAGGAACCATATTTTTCATGTCCATTCTTAAAATTCACATGAGTTCTATGACCAAGACAATAGTTACCAACTTCAAACTGACTTCGACTTGCCATGATGAAGTCCGAGGGGAGCCATGAGGGCAGTGCCGCGGTCCGGGAGCTGAGGCGGCGCCACCCGACCGTGCTTGCGCCACAACATCGCCTCAGTGCCTGAAAGTGTAGAGGGAACGGGAAAGGATTGGGCTTAAAATACACGAACCCCCTCCAGGCTTAGTCAAGGACGAACTATTTTTAAAGCTATTAGAGTATTATAGTATTATACCGTTATTATAGTTTCCATTCTAGCTAAGATGACGCGGCTAAGCTGAACGTATGCAAGCAAATAGAGATATATTTTATTCCTCGTCCATCATTCTTTATTTGACAAGTTTGTTTATATGAAGGAACATATTCACTTTGATCCAAAAATGGTTAAAATTGGTAATTAAAATTTTTTACAAGAGCCGCCTGCTCGTCCTGAAGGAGCCTCGCCGATGGTGACACTTTCACCGAAACTAAAAGTTGAGTCATTTATCTTGTTGCCATCATGGAATAATTCTAAGGATTTGAGAGTGTAGAGCACACACACACACACACACACACACACACACACACAGACACACACACACATACACACACATATACACACACACATACACGGGCTGCAGCTTCCATAAAGAATAAGTAAAATGAAAGAATAATAATGGCTTGATATTTTTTGAGAGAGAATCTGCAAATGTGCCTTAAGTGGTGTTTTCCTTAAAGTAAGAAGTGGATATTTTACTGACTCCGCTTATCAAATATAGGCAATGACTTTATCGCCGTATCATTCACTATCTTATCGACAGGGTCTTTCATGATGGCATTTTAGAACTGTGTTAGTATTCGTTTTCTTACGGTTCTGTTAGGGCCACAAGAATCCTAAGACGCCATATTCTCTTAAACAGCGATATCCCCTTCACAAACAAGCCGGTAAGCGTCCTCGGAGGCTCTAGGACCGCGGGTGGTGGCGGGTGGTGGAGGCGATGAGCGGAAGCGAATAGTGACAAAGAGCGAAAACTTGGGAACTTTTCCAAGACCCTCTGAAACACACCCTCATTACAGACAACCAACAGTTCTGGCCCAGACACTTAACGCACTACACGACTTAATACTATTCTCTCATTTTCTTTTGCTACTTACCTCTCCTTTTCCTACCTTCACTTGCTCGTCTGTCGTGGTGTTTGTTCAGTGCCGGCGCAGGGTTGCCTCTAGGGGGCCGTGGAGCGCGTCAGTATGAGCAGTAACCCTGATGTGAGGTATGTGCCGAGGTGTCCGTGTGCAATGTGTGTCTCTGGTGTCACGGGAGGGAGCCAAGGTCCGGATTTTCAAACTTATCCTCACCTCAATACGCCTGTTTGAAAAGCCTCTCGTAGAAGTTGCTGGGGGTTTTCATGGACTTTTGTGATCCTAGTGATAGTTTTGCCCGACTTCTGCGCCTTGAACGAGAAAGCTGACGTATTCCGATTAATCTTCTCTGTAGCCTTGGAAAATAGTTATAACAGGAGTCCGATGCGTTTAAGAGTATGGGCCCAAGTGCGGTGTTTTCGTGCTGTTAGATAAAAAGAAAAGAATTAGCCGCATGTACAAGATCGGGAAAAAATACCCCACACGTTGAAGAGAGATGGAACTCTGGGCACTGTTCAGAAAAAAATGGTGCAGCTGAAAATTCGAACTTCATTTCAATGGTCCTAAAGTCTCTACAGGCATTGAGAAAAAAGAGTTATAATATGTTCACAGCTCAGAGCAGTCCTCGTTAGACAATAACATATATTTTTGACAAGTTTTCATGTGAACGTCCTGATTTCGTCTTCGCAGATGTACGTGCTATCTTATCTTTGAAAAAAGTTCTCTCTCTCTCTCTCTCTCTCTCTCTCTCTCTCTCTCTCTCTCTCTCTCTCTCTCTCTCTCTCTCTCTCTCTCTCTCTCTCTCTCTCTCTCTCTCTCTCTCTCTCTCTCACACACACACACACACACACACACACACACACACACACACAGGGATTAAGGCGAACGATTTCCTGGGATATTTTTTTATATATATACAGTGGAGGACGTGTGCTACAAACCATAGAGTGAGAAGTTGAATACGTGATGTCGTCAGTGCGAGCTGTGATACAATGGTGAATATAGTGATGAATAGGAAGAAAGGTCAGCAAAGATAAGTGAACACCGGAAGTGGTTTCATTGGAGTGCTTTGAATGCCTCTGTCCCTTCCGAGGTGACGTAACGCGCAGGCCCCGCTACGTGGTGAGTGGGCCGTCGCAAGATACGGAAATCGTTATGGAGGTGATTCAATGATAAGACACTTCATCCTTTCTTCAGTGCTTTTACAACTATTTTCCGATCTGGCTGACATTTGAGCTGCATGAATTAATGTCGTGTGTGTGTGTGTGTGTGTGTGTGGCCAGGCACCAGACAAAGAGTGGCTACTGTTGGACACTTGTCTGGGTTACTGTTATACCACTGATTGGTTCAAGCAGCTGTAGACTTTGGCGACTGTTAGTGTAATCAGTCTAGGTATAATGATGATGATGATGATGATAAAGATGATGATGATAATAATAATAATAATAATAATAATAATAATAATAATAATAATAATAATAATAATAATAATAATAATAATAATAATAATAATAAAAAGTATAACTTCCTCATCATCATCATTATCAGTTTCACCCACTACTAGCCCACTCGAGGACAAAGGCCTTTCCCAACGTTCTCCACCTCCCTCTGATGTCAGCGCACTCAATCCTGCCCCGGCAAATGCTCTAAGGGTCTAATTTAATCTTTCCACCTGGCCCTCCGTCTACCCTGACCTACAATTCCTGGGTTGCCACTCTGTTATTTTCGTTGTCCATATGTTATCAGTTCTACGCATGATATGATCTGCAAAAATTCATTTTATATTCTTAATTAATTGATAATCATTAAAATATCTCGCCATGCCTTGTCTCTCCATGTCCTGTCTCTGTTCTCTAATCCAGGATGCTCACTTGCTGTCTCTCCATGTCCTGTCTCTCCATGTCCTGTCTCTCCATGCCCTGTCTCTCCATGCCCTGTCTCTCCATGCCCTGTCTCTCCATGTCCTGTCTCTCCATGTCCTGTCTCTCCATGCCCTGTCTCTCCATGCCCTGTCTCTCCATGTCCTGTCTCTCCATGTCCTGTCTCTCCATGTCCTGTCTCTCCATGTCCTGTCTCTCCATGTCCTGTCTCTCCATGCCCTGTCTCTCTATGTCCTGTCTCTCCATGTCCTGTCTCTCCATGCCCTATCTCTCCAAGCCCTGTCTTTCCATGTCCTGTCTCTCCATGTCCTGTCTCTCCATGCCCTGTCTCTCCATGCCCTGTCTCTCCATGCCCTGTCTCTCCATGCCCTGTCTCTCCATGTCCTGTCTCTCCATGTCCTGTCTCTCCATGCCCTGTCTCTCCATGTCCTGTCTCTCCATGCCCTGTCTCTCCATGACCTGTCTCTCCATGTCCTGTCTCTCCATGCCCTGTCTCTCCATGCCCTGTCTCTCCATGTCCTGTCTCTCCATGCCCTGTCTCTCTATGCCCTGTCTCTCCATGTCCTGTCTCTCCATGTCCTGTCTCTCCATGCCCTGTCTCTCCATGTCCTGTCTCTCCATGTCCTGTCTCTCCATGTCCTGTCTCTCCATGCCCTATCTCTCCAAGCCCTGTCTTTCCATGTCCTGTCTCTCCATGTCCTGTCTCTCCATGCCCTGTCTCTCCATGTCCTGTCTCTCCAAGCCCTGTCTTTCCATGTCCTGTCTCTCCATGCCCTATCTCTCCAAGCCCAGTCTTTCCATGTCCTGTCTCTCCATGCCCTGTCTCTCCATGTCCTGTGCTCTCCATGTCCTGTCTCTCCATGCCCTGTCTCTCCATGCCCTGTCTCTCCATGTCCTGCCTCTCCATGTTTTGCACCTCTTCCAACATGGCATATTGCTGTTTCACCAATATTTTGAGTCCCTGCTTTGGCGTTTAACTCTCCAGTGACTGTTGAGGACTGGATTTATGTTCCTTCATTGTTCTTTTCAACATGTCTTTTTTTTTTTTTTTTTTTTTTTTTTTTCATCGTCCTTTTGAGTTGATGGCTTGAAATATTTTAGGTTTGTGTCTTTCAGTCAGCTTGATAATGATCCTCACTTCGATTACGTTGATGCTGAAGATTTTTTCTTCTTTTCCTGGTGATGCTTGTTCATCTAACTCCATGCTCCTCCCTAACAACAAGTTCTTTATACCCCAAGATATGTCCGCCACACAATGCTATGGATGCCTCACCCGTCCACCTAACAGCAAGCCACAATAGATAGGTGAAATACCACTGTGTAATGTATGTATACAATGGTCTGTGTCTTACCTTTACCGAGACCTTTAAAGTCCCACTCCGTACTGTTGAATTCTTCTATGTAGCAAGAAAGTTAAGTTCATCTCGTGTGCTAAAGTCCCAACATTGTATATACGTATCTGGGTCACATTCCAAAGGCGGCCTGACTGTACTCAGACATTGTTAGCATCCTTCCTCTGGAGCAGGTCTGGCCTCCGTTTTGGCCAGGTGCTCCATCGCTGCCGGGACCTGGTGCCATCATTAGTAGTGTATACATAATTATGTCATTGTTGAAAAGGGTGTCCAGAAAGCACTGGATAGGATGACCATTTCAGATCTGGTGAGTTTTATTTTTATTGTTGTTTATAGAACTCCTTTATCCATCATATTCGGTGAGGCCCTATAGTGTTTATCAGCATTTGATCCAGAGCATCCTTTACTAGTAAAAAATATTAACCACTATTTTCGTTCGTTCGATAATAGTGACTCGTAGGCAGGCAGAGTGATGCGTTTCAGCGAGAAAGGCTCTTAACCTATTTTTGCCTTTTCCTTTATTATCGTCATATATAAAAATTTTAACCTTTTAAATTTTGATACAACTAGCAGCCAAGAAAGTGCTATCGTTTGAAGAACATGGCAACTCTTCAAACACACACACATACACACACACACGCATGCACACACAGGAGGCACATTGAAGCAGCGGCCATGCAGTGCTTCAAGGGTTGTGTTCACGCCCCAAGGAGGGGGCGCTACCTCCGCTACGTCCCATATACCTCGAGTTGATTCACCACGATGGGTAATATGTGCGTCGTATTACATGCTTATTATATAACCTGGCAAATGATAAAGCCGAAACAAATATGCGAAACATACAAATGGCGTTGTTGTCGAGTTAGGGAGTGGGCAGCTTGAAAACGAACACAGGAAGTGGTCCTGAACAGCAGCACGAGAGTGAGTGGCACAAGAGGGAGGAAAAAATTGACAGGAGAGGGAGAAATGAGGATGAGAGAAGTGATGAACGATTGAGGTTGGCACAAACTTGAAAGCATTAATGATATACGTGGTGCGGGACGACGAGCCAGGATTCCGTGGAAACAGGCCTAGCGGGTGAACCTCATTATGACCGTCATTATATATGTGCGTCCTTCGCTCATGCAGCCAGACCAGAACAGCCGACAATGGGACTGTTGTGTCTGCACCGCCGCTCAGCCAGCACGTAACGATAAGTACGTGATGCTCCTCTCAGGAACTGCACAACGGATGCCTCTCATTCGCAGGGGTCTCGGCGGAGCAGGGCCAGTTCCTGGGGCACCCGCTAGGACGTGGAGAATATATATATATATATATATATATATATATATATATATATATATATATATATATATATATATATATATATATATATATATATATATATATATATATATATATATATATATATATATATATATATATATATATATATATATATATATATATATATATATATATATATATATATATATATATATATATATATATATATATATATATATATATATATATATATATATATATATATATATATATATATATATATATATATATATATATATATATATATATATATATATATATATATATATATATATATATATATATATATATATATATATATATATATATATATATATATATATCATTGGCTGATGCACGTTGTCTTATTCCTGCAACCCGGCAATGGTTATTTTTCTGAACAGTTTGAAGCAGCAACGCTTCATAAAACCTTTTTCATGGCTCATGGACTCTGTGGCTGCAGCTTCACTAAAGTTTATCTTTTTGTCATGCAGCACATCCTCCGTAGACGGAAATTTCTGTGCGCCTGGTGACAGCTAATTCCTCTTTCAGATCTAATTTAAAAGTAAATGTATCGTCTTAGCCTGCATCTCCCATTGATCTTCTTTTTATTATAATTATCATTACCATTACTGCTATCATCACTGCTGCCACTGCTACTGTTATCATCATTGTTATAATCTAATTAATCTTCATCCTCCTCAGCAGCACCATCCTCATTATCATCACTTTTATAATTTGTAAGTTTTTTTCCTGTTTTTATTTATTTATTGTTGCTCTCGTGTGGGGACGGTGCTATGATGTCGCTGTTATCAAAGTGATGATGATATGATATTTTTTTTACCTGATAGCCACTTACTCCCAACATGACCTTTGACTTGGTTGTCCCGTTCAGTGTCTTCACCTTCGCTGTCCCCACCCGCGAGAGGGACCCACGCACATGAAGTTTTCTTAATATTTCCCACGAGGCAGCTCTTGGCGACGGTGGCTGGCGACTCGGAGCTGCTTGGGAGTCTTTTGTGCACGGTTTCGTAGCATAATTGTTCTCTCTCTTTTATTTATATATGTATTTGAAAGTGAAGAAGATAAATCAAAGGCTGGATAAAAAAATATAAAAAAAACTCGGAAGAAGTTGCTCATGTGAGGAAACTTGAGAAAGATGCTGGAAGAGATGAGAGAATTAGGTTTGGGGAGATTCTGTAACTACGATATTCTCCTGTGCTCTACTGACTTGTGCTCTGGTTTACTCAGACTCGTTATAGGCGATGGTGCCCTTATAAGAACATAAGTGTGTAAGGAGTCTACAAGAGGCCGGTTGGCCTATACAAGGCAGGTCTTGTGAGCCTAACCATGAATTTATCCAATATCTTCCTCAGCGTGGTGGTGTGGCGCGTGGTCCACTAGGAGCTTCTGAGGGGCGGCATGGTGGCTGTCACGTCCTTGCCCGGCCACAGCCTGGACTGAGGGGCGCGGCGAGGGACATCCTTACTCCTGCAGGTCCATGTCAGAGATACGTGGAGCTGCTGCTGCTCCGAGAAGGTAAAGTAAGCGCTGAAGGCAAGCGTTAAATATAATTTCCAAAAGATACGAAACCAAGTAGCAGAATCCGCTCCTCCTCCTTGTCACGAAAACAGTCCAGTAGTGCAGTAAAGTTGTAGAAATATAGTTGAAGCTGCTCTCTTGCTTACCCTTTTGCTGTCTGATTTCATGTGATATGATAGGGATTTCAGTTTTAAAAGCTGTGTGACGATTGAACTATCTGAGCACTATATGTCATTGTGTTCCCCGCAGGAAGCAGAGTGAGGCAACCATGGCGGCTGTTCAGTGTGTGCTGCTGGGCGTGGCGGAGGTCAAGGTGCCGATCAAGCGCCTCCCGCAGGAGACGCTCACCAGAGTGGCCGAAGTGGCGTACTGGACCTTGCTGCACGAGGACCAAGGTTCCGTACATGTGGAGGATTTCTCCAAGGACCGCGAGACCTTCATCGGCGAAGTGGATAACTATTATTCCCTGAGAGAGGTGGAAGTGAGGGTGAATGAAGAAATGGAGGAATGCCAAATCGTACACAGTAACAACATCATCCTCCAGCACAACACAAAGGACGTGGCCACGTTGGTTCCTCTCAAAGAATTTTTCCGAGCGGTGTACATCAGTAAAAGTGACAGCTTCGGGCGGACGGCTGTAGTGCTGGATTTAAAGTCGGAGGAGGCGCGCCAGCAGCTCTTTGCTCTCTTCCCTAATGCCACGCGGGCCCCTCTCGCCAACAAGTAAGTATTAGCTAACCCCTTCTTTCTCCCTCCCTACCCCCTTGATTTTTTTTTAAACTTCTTAGTATACTATGTCCCCATCCCTTTGACAAGTATAGTCTCTGTTACCTCTCTTGTAAATATGATTTCTGTTTATTATTATTGCAGTAGTGGACTGTGTGGGAGTAATGTTCATAACATGTAGATGCAGAGGCATATTCTAATAGCATTTGCAATTTCATGGACGTCACACTACTTATTCCGTACATATAGCGTTTATTAATTCACTTAAGTTTCTTTTGCTGTTGTTGTTGTTGTTTTTGTTGTTGCTGTTGTTGCTGTTGTTGTTGTTGTTGTTGTTGTTGTTGTTGTTGTTGTTGTTGTTGTTGTTGTTGTTGTTGTTGTTGTTCGAAGTGCACTTTCTTTTCAACAAGAAGTACATTGCTGATGCTACCACACAACACATCACACTTATGACGCCAACCGGCCAAACACACACACACACACACACACACACACACACACACACACACACACACACACACACACACACACACACACACACACACACACACACACACACACACACACACACACACACACACACACACACACACACACACACACACACACACACACACACACACACACACACACACACACACACACACACACACACACACACACACACACACACACACACACACACACACACACACACACACACACACACACACACACACACACACACACACACACACACACCCATCAATGTGAAGAGCTCAGGGTGATGGGAGTGGATGCGGCATTACTCTTAATTAAAAAAAAAACTAAGCGGTAGCGAGATGAGTCGTGTGACTACCTACTACAAGATCGGTATCAGCATGTGTGTATGCAGTAGCAGTAGCTATATCGGCAGCAGTTTTTCAGTTTACTTGCGGGTGACTCAGGTTGACAAGGATAAGAACACCAAATGGCCGCCTTGTATCAGGTATAGATATGAGAGATTGTATGTCTCAAACTCCGAGTGGGCGACTTTCCCTTACCGCTTGTCCTGTGAGGCTGCTGCTGACCCGCCAAGAATGACAAGACACGCCTTTCTCTTATGCTACGGAAGCTCTGGGAAGGCTGAAATGAACGAAGGCCGCGTCTATTATTATGTTACTGATAGTTTACAACGTCTCAAAGTTTGTCAGTGTCGCTTCCCTTTTTATCTTTTATTTTTTACTTTATTTATTTATTTATTTGTTTTTTGCTCAATGCTCTTCGGAATTTGGTAGCTTCATGTCTCCACCGCTTCCACAATCCCATCGCACCTAACATATGCTCTGGTTCCATTGATCTCTAATATAATAATAGATAAATGTCTGGCTCATCCTCGTGACCCCCACTTACTGATGCAAGAATTTACCAGAATTTTCACTCGTTCATTCCTTTCATTGATTACCTCTAGAACAGATTTCGTGCTACTGTATATATTTCTCCCTAAGACGAGCTTTTCAAGAGGAGAGTATCAAGACGCATCGAGCCCTGAATTTGATATTTCTTATTGCTAATTCTGTTGTTGTTGTTGTTGTTGTTGTTGTTGTTGTTGTTGTTGTTGTTGTTTTTATTTAGGGGCAGCTTGTACGTATGCATATTTCTGTCATCTTTGAATATGTCTCCTGTGTCCGAAGAGAGCATAACACACAAACAGTCCAAAATTTTGTCAGGTAAATAGGTCGATAGACAGAGAGATAGGTTGATCATAATTTCTGTTACATTCGCTGAGTAAAGTCAGGAGGCTGTGTTGTAATCCTGTGGTTTCGTTGTACAATAATTTGGTTCCATTATTTGTTTCAGCAGTTGTGTTCAGTCACCGGTCAAGGAACACAAGTCGTCGCTGGGTCGGACCATGGGCAAAAAGTTCGCGACGATGCTGATGGCCTCCTTATCCGGCACAGCCTCGTCGCCCAAGAAGTCACCTTTGCCTACTCGCCGGGTGATTAAGACTCCAGAGCCAAAGGAATCGATAGATAATGACTCAGACTCAAGTTCAGAGGAGGATTCGGTCAGTGACGATACGGACAGTAAATCCACAGGAGGATATTACGAGGATATGGGTCTCGATGCCACCGTTCAAGAAAGATTGTATGATCCTCAGGGGTCAGACGCCGCCTCTCGAGTCAGTGACAGCTCCTTAGAAATCAACGCACAGATAATAGAAGCTGAACTAAAATTCTTCTTGGAAACAAACAGGGATTTCCTAAAATGTTTGCAGAGTCTTGGGGAAGATCGTGAGCGGTTGGCAAGTGCTGATACTCCACAGTTTCTCCGCGGTAAAGTGGTTCTTTTATTCTCCCAGATCAAGACTCTTACCGAGATCCACACACAGCTTCACGAAAAGTTTGAGAATAGCGGTGGCAACTTACAGAAGCTCAGTGAGGCAATCATTTCCCACGAAAAGGATTACGAAAAATACGTTTACTTTATGGAAAACATCCCAGTTGTTGACAATATCCTGGCGACGTGCAAAGACTACATCAAGGATAACATGCCAGAGTTGCCGGAAAAGCTAAGAAAGCCTCGAATGCGCCTTCACTACTATGTCCTTACTTTGGAGACACTCTGCAAGAAGTCCAGCTGCTCTAAAGACAAGGAGGCTCTGAACAAAGCGATTAGTGTGCTTAAAGTTCCCCTTAAAAAAGCGGATTCGAAGCTCTTCCTGGGTGCTGTCGTGGGGTCTCCTGTAGACCTAAGTAATTTTGGAGATTTGCTTCGGCACAGTGACTTGAGCTTGAGGCGGGGCGGAGACCTGCCGCGACGGGTGTATCATGTCCTCATGCTTAAAACGCTCATCATTTTGACGGTCCGGGACGGCAGAAATTACAACTATGTGACCAGTTTTCGAATGGATCAGGTGGGTCTGGGAACGCAGGAGCGTGGTTTGATTTTCGACCTCAAAGTAAGAAATGGCCCCAGAGGACAGACAGTGATGTACTCATTCAAGGCAAAGACAATTAACTTACAACAACAATGGATAAATGACTTGAAGGACATCACTAAGGACAAATCGCAGTCCAACAGCTCGAGAAACAGCTACATTGATGGAGACACTGAGACCCGAACCAGTGGCAAGCGGCACAGAGTGAGTCGCGGGCAGTCCGTGGAGAAGTTGATTTTAAATGTCTCGCCTATTGTTGCAAGTGCTCCAGGCGGCTTGGATGAAAGTGACCGTTCCTCGGCGACTGAAAACTCTACCTCGAGAAGCGGAAGAAGGGGAGCGATCAGAAAAAGTTCCACTATGAGCTCAAAGAGTAATCCGGTAGCAAGGCAGCAGAGTGGATCTTTGTCTGACAGTGAAGGCAGCTGGAACAGGCGAAGGACGGGAGATCAACTTCCACCACTAAGTGTGTGGGCCAATTTCCCAATTTTAAAATGCATCTACTACCAAACATATGATTTTTCAAGAACCTTTAACTCTACTCCTGTCCGTGTGGAAGAAACGTTCATTGAGGATATCCGGGGGATTCTGGGAGATGTGTTGAGTGAGCAGCTGTGTCCACCGAAGTGCATCCTCCTTCCATTGCGAAATATCATAGACTTTCACATCAACGTCTTTCTGCCAATGATAGAGAAAGCTTCGTCGGGTGTAGACATTGCACAGTGTTTTGTGGATTGTTCAGGGAATATAAGATCACTTTATTCTGAGTACTTTGTGGAGCTGGCCATGTGTTACGAGGAACTGGTGGAGGATGACTCCCTGCAGAGATTCGAGCGTCCCCTGAATCAGTTTGTAAACTACGTTGAAATGCTGTTAATTCACCGGAGCAGAAAACAAAATGTCATACCTCAAGTTCAAATGGCCTTGTCTACGCTACAACAGTGTGTGTTAGACGCCAACGTTATTCTTCTGACGCAAAATGTCAAGGGGGAACCGTTTGACTTGGGCGAGCATGCCCCCATTCTTCTCGACGGGCCGGCCAGGGTGCGAAGGCCAGGGATCGTGATACGACAAGAACTTCACTTAGTACTACTGGAATCCATGCTGCTAGTATTAGAGCCTCACAGCACTTCCTTCCACTATGTTGATGCTCTGCGTATGGACACGGTAGGGCTGGGGCCAATGGTGGATAAATACACTTTCCAGCTGGAGGTACGCCTAGCAGCAAATAAGACCTCACTGTGGACCTTCAGGACACCAAAGGCGGAGACCAAAGAACAGTGGGTGCTACAAATATCAAAACTTCTTTATCTGCAAGTAGAGCGGCTAAAAGAAAAACAGAAAAGGCGCCTTGGCACGAATCAAGGAGAGCTGGTGACGCTAGGAGAATCTGAGCCTCTTTATTTGAATGACGTAAAAAAGGCAGCACCCGAAGACTCTGCACAACCTCTAGAGACAGAACTGTAAACCCCTGCACACGCCAGGGATAACCGCCGGAGGTGATGCCCGTGCCAGGACCTGCATGTCTTCTTTCCCATTGTCTGTGCCCAAGGCAGGGCTGGACCCAGCGAAGTTTGGCAGGAGGCATTTTTTGGTGGTGACGACTGACACTCACTCTCCGCCGTATGGCTTATCAGACTGAAATGTGAACAGACACCAAGGAAAGTATTATCCTTAACACAGACAGTGTGTAACGAACTCAAATATAAGAACGACAGTTGGGGGATGTTGGCTGGTAGAACTTAGAATCGCTCACCAGTGTTTTGATTTTTTTTAATATAAACAATAATCATTGAGGTAAATCTTATTTGTACGGAATAACCTGTAATATAGAGGATGTTGATAAATAATTGATCATGTTTTTTTTTATGAATTACATGCTTGCTTCTGGAGAGTGTATACCAACAATTAGGTGTTGACGGTATTAGCTAATGGATGCGCCTCTCTTTTAACATACAAAATGGAACTTACACCGACCCTTAGATGAAATAATGAAGATATTAGCAAGACTTCCTCCAGGTTGACTTACCGTTCCAGGTTTACTGATCTGACAGAGTGGTCATCGAAACCTCAGCCACGCCACTTGCATGACAATTGTAATGTGTGTTGCTTTTTTTTATTCCTTCCCTCCAACAAACTTTCGGCCTTTAGTATGCAAACCTCTGAACAACCTAACAGTCATACGATACCATGTGGAACCAAACTTCACAACTGTCCTTTCTGCTAATTTTGAAGTTTAGTTTTCCACTGTCTCTTCTCTCACAGTTAGGCTAAGGTTTGTTATTTCATAAATAGTTCCTAATTAATGAAGCAGCGATATGTTACTATTCTGGCTGTAATGTGAGAGTGGCGGAGCTAAACATCACATATGCCACCTTGGCAGGGCTGTCAAGATGATTAATGACCACTACCCACAATTTCCACGGGATTTACATCACAACAATAGTGAGTGGTGCTTCTTTATATATTGATCCCCTCTAACAAAAACCTGGCCTTCTCGATACGAGCCACTGAACAACCCACAACCATGCACTACCTTGGTACCCTCAGAAGTAGTCACCACAGCCTCGGCTCCGCCACTTACAGGATTTTGTTCTTCAAATAATCAGTTATTTTACCTGTGAAAAGTTGTGTTAAGTTGCTTTGAAACAAGCCCACGCATATTTGTGCAGTCCCAGGCTACACAATGGTCAGGCGACCAAGGTGATTATCATACTCAGTGATTGTGACAATTACTACGACCGAACAAGGCTGAACCAAAATGACTGAAATAAAGTAGAAACTTAAACATTTAAATTTGCATTCTCTAGGAAGGCGAAGGGAACGGGGAGAGTTGATCGAAGTTTACAAATGGCTGAAGTGTCTTAAGGGTGATGTTAACAAGGTTCTGGAGGTAAGGGAGCTAGGTTGAATAAATTAATTCATGGGTTGAATAAATTTACACAATAAATACGTACTAGGCGATAATAATTTTATTAGTTTAGTATTAGCATTGTGTTGTGGACAATGATCATAGGTTGAGATTGAGGTTAGGTTTACGGGAGCTGTCTTGTATAGATCTAATGGCCTCATGCAGACTCCTTTTGTTCTTATAGTCTATTCGAAAAAACACGCTCGGTGTCGTCTCCAAGTAAATATTTCGGTGTGATGCTTCCCTGCCTCTGGTAGTAGCATGTCTGTTTTTTACCGGTGACTGGGACAAAGCTGTTTTTTTTTATTAAATGTTGGGATAATTCTATAAAATCTATTCATAGCATCGACTTTTGGAATAATGACTTGTGAACATAAACTATATGAGTTGTGACGAGAGGGTATTTGGTAAGAATTTGTGAATCGTCGCTAGATATTTGCTAGAAAAAAAATGTCGTCGTCAAACTTTATCATGGCTAACCACCGGCACAGAGCCATACCAAAACAATTATACTGTGTTAAAAAAAAAAAAAAAAACGGAAAGATGTATCCACTTGTTCACTCCTCGTCACCTCAGCGTGTGGTGTGTCAGACGCGAACTTTGTCAGCAGTGCCAAGGCCAGTGTCCGATGCTCACGCTTACTGAGGCTGAGATTTCTTGATTCCTCCACGAGGCCAACGGCAATTGCTCATACATAGGTAGGGAGTCGCCACCACAGTAGTATTTATAACTCTGTGGTCGCCACTCATCTTGTTTTGTTTACCTTGTCCGGCTCAGGCCTACCAAACTAAATCGCCTAAAACGAATACCAAAGCTGTCAACGCATTGGTCCGCACGCAAGCAGGACTGGGAGAGTGAATCTGAGCTTGGAAGCGGTTTGGTTTGGGGCTTACATAATATGTACTATAGTCTATGAAGCTGGCCAGTGTGACTCAACATGACCACCAAGGCCCTATTTCCTTCATCTGGTAGTTGTGATCAACCCCAGTGTGAATATACGGGGATTAAGGAGGGAGAGGTGTGCCTCTCGACCGTAGTGATTGTTCCTACCATAGACTATTGTTGTGCTATCTGTAACTTGAAGTAGAGTTTCCAGTATTTAATGTATATACATCATAACGATGCAACTTGCCACCGAACTTTCCAGTGCAGCTGCTGAAGTGGCATGGAAGAGACGTAACGTTGGTATCCCTCGTGCAGTACAGGCGGGTCACAAAGCTGCACTGGATGTAAATAATATTGTTTCTCGTACGCTGTAAATTTCGAAACTTCTTGCTCACTGATTTGGTGAGTGAAAGACACTATGTAACTATTTTTACCTGCTAAGTTATGACTTTTCAAAACTTAACTGTGATTAATGGACAAATCATAATTAACTATGTGTGTGTGTGTGTGTGTGTGTGTGTGTGTGTGTGTGTGTTAACTATGTGTGTGTGTGTGTGTGTGTGTGTGTGTGTGTGTGTGTGTGTGTGTGTGTGTGTGTGTGTGTGTGTGTGTGTGTGTGTGTGTGTGTGTGTGCAAACTATAATAATATAGACAATATAATAAAAAAAGGTTTTATAGATATTTCCTTTTGATTCCAAATGGGTTTGGCAAATTTCTTGTATTAGACAACCCTTCAAGCTCAGACAAATCTACCGCAAGTGGAATTTTCTTCATAATCATAACATTCTTAACTCACGCATTGTAAAGTTGCTCTCCTTTGGATAGCAACATTATATATATATATATATATATATATATATATATATATATATATATATATATATATATATATATATATCATAGGTAATAGTTACACTGCAGTTGTTACCACAACTGACCGCTGTAAAACGTGAGCAGAAACAGATCCAAGGTTTGTAAAGGTGACCTATTAATCCCCTCGGCCAGTAGCCTACCTAAGCCCTAAGATCATATTTACAGCTCTACAAGGGTCGCCTACACGAGACCGCTACCCTTCACCAAGAAGCTGCCACGAGTAGCTATCGATACCAAAGCATTAACACTTCCAATACCAACTCTGCACATGTCGTTGTTGATACTGAAAGCTTGGTCTCGACTATTATGAGTATTTGTGAAACAGGCCAGAGTCGCGAAATTGATAAGAATATTCTCGAATAATGCCACTCGCACGGTAATTCTTGAGTCTGGCAATTCCTAAAGTGTGTGTGTGTGTGTGTCATTCACCATGCTCTAATCACGTGCTGCTATCGTCAGCCATTATATAGGTATGCCATTCTCGTTTTGAGCTTGGAGTTTTATATCCACTGAAATACAAGTGGGATGGGACCTCGCATCACATCCACAGTCTAAGAATACCTACACCAGTGATCACACGCACACCACCAAGAGGAGGGACATTACTTACGTGTGTGTGTGTGTGTGTGTGTGTGTGTGAGAGGCAATGGTCATGACATATGTAGGAGAGAGAACAGGAGACTGACATCGAGCTACAGGCTGACATAATAACTGGCACAAAAAAAAGGAAGGCCATTCGATCGGCAGATAGTGTAATGAAACAGTCCCTATTAAATATCAATAGAACACATTTATTACCTCGTTACAGCAAAGGGCATAAAAGTAACGGAGTGGTTGCCTTCCGAGACGCTTTCATACATTAATGATAATGATAAGTGCCGTTACAAAGGCGAAACTCCTGAGATCGTCAACTCAACTCAATGACTGGATTCATATATAAGTTACATAGAAGTTGGTGTTAGTTTGCTTCATATTGTTTAAAAGCCCTGCGAAGACCTTGAAGAACACACATTCGACCAATTTTTACTAGATAGGCCTACTTACTTATCTATTTATATTTAGTATAGGGGCCGGAAACCTATCTGCTTCCCTCGTATGCATCCTTATGGTGACGGGCCTCATGTGCATGCGGCCTTACGAGTCCTTACAAATGTAGCACCATACCACAAGTGTCTATATTTAGCTCAACGAACTTGACCTTGGCCAATGCCATAAGCACGCGCACATCACGTACCCCTACAAATATTTTAGCTTCGTTTGCAGCATGCCAGTCTCTCCCAGAAGTATAATTATGTGTACGGCTATCTGAGAGTGTACCCATACCCCCGGACAACCCTTCCCTCCTGTCACCTGTACATAAAGGCTGCCATGCCGTTATGTGACAGTGACGGGCCACCTTGAAGCCCGTCACCGCGGCCTCTGTTCCCAGGCGCCGCTGTGCACGTGACCACCACCCGGGGGCCTTGTGCACACCGGGACTTGAGACACTTAACGACTAACTAACGATAAATAATTCAGCTCGCACAATCAAGTGGTCATACAATCTATATAAACCCTTGTCATGTTGAGATAACCCGTATCCTGCAACGTATTGGCACCCGTTTGAATATCCTCTCGTGGGAACTGATGGGATGTTCATGGACTTCTTTGTGATCCTATTGATAGTTTTACACGACGTCTGCATCTTGAACGGGAAAAATCACCCAAGAAAACCCGGTTAATCTTATCTGTGGCCTTGGGAAATAGTCGTAGTGGGGTCATCGTGGGTCTGGCAGCAAAGGTTTATTTAGGAATATCAAGGTCGGGTGTTGGCAGGAGCGCACTTCTAACGTGCTGCCTTGAACACCATTTGTCTAGCACGTGTTTTACCGAGCCGGGGAGGACGTGGCAGACACACCGCCGCTCCCACAGGACACTTGCAGCACCGGAGAAGGGGACTCGAGGTTTCCTGTGGACTGACAAGCAGGGGGAGAGGACCAAACCAGCCAGACTAACCCCGGACACGGCTGACAGGGTTACAGGTGCAGGGGACAGGTTACAAGTGCAGGGTTCAGCCGAGACACAGCCGCCCCACACACACGCCCACAGTCTCCCAGCAGCCCGGCACCATGATTTATGTGGACCCCAAGGATGTGGTGGTGCCCAGGATAAACGACCTCTTGAATAGGGACGGGTATTTGAAGCCCTTCGAGAATGAGATCAAACGCAGGTGAGTGTTGCCCAGACCTGCTGTACCCGGCATGTCTTTTTACCCCAATGGCCCAATGGGGTAGAAAGACGGGACATTTTACAGTTTCACCCAACCAACGATTTCCTCATGTGGTTCATGTTTTTCTGGTGATAGATGTAGTGAATTGCATGATTTTGTACCTTATTTCTGTCTCAAATGTCTACTTTTCGAGTTATGCCTCTTCAAGTTATGCCTATCCCCTACTGATCATTTCATTTCATTTCTAGGGGACCCGCAGAGGGCCACTCTCGGGTGGCATGATATGCGGGGTATTCAAGGGGCCAGGACAGGATTAGGATAAGGGTTACGATGACGAAAGGTATTAGGATATGGTAAAGGGCCTGGATTAGGGAGATAATGATTGATGATCTGATTCCTAAATGTGTCAAGAGTGGGACATCATTAGGGTATAGTTCACCATCAAGGATCATTGGGGTAAAAAGATGGTTCATGTTCATTTGGGTAAGAAGACACCACACTCATTGGGGTAAAACGACATTTTGCATATATTGGGGTAACATTGGGGAATGATTTGGGGGATCTTTTCCGTTTGGCGTACAGCGCTAAAATTAATTTTAATATAGATTTTCTTATGTATTTTTGTCCGTAGAATCCGAATATGACAACCGTTTTATGGAGAAACGAACAGTTTTAAGTTATTTTCCTTTACGCTGCAGCCGCGGCCTCAAAATAGCTCGCAGAGGGCTTAGGGTCGGGAGCATATTTAAACTACTCAACCGAACTTTACGACCTACTATCGGGGGCTGCGCCTCGACCCCCTAATAATCAGGGGCTACGCCCTCCTGGACCTCCCCTCATGTATATGTGACTTATTTCAGCGAGGTATTTCTCGCAACACCCGCTGCAGCCTCGCCGCGGCCAGCACCAGCAGAGGCGACGCGCTTTCGTAAACATTATCCCATATTTTCAAGAGTAAAAAAAGTCCTTGAATTGGATTTTCAAAGCGTTTCCATGACTGCTGAAGGTTTGCAAACGGAAAAGATCCATAAATTGTATATAATACTGAATATTACGACTTTTTAAAGTTTGAATTCCTTCAGTAATAGATAGGAAGAAAATAACTTTAAAGGCAAATAACTCAAAAACTGTTAATTTCTCCAAAAAAATAATGTGATATTCTGATTCTACGGACAAAAATACATAGAAAAATCTATATTAAAATTATTTTTAGCGCTGTACGCCAAACGGAAAAGACCCGATTTGGGTAAGCTAAAGGTAAATTTGGGAGCATACACTATAGCTGTGTGTTCCAGTGTTGGCCATCTCCATCTCATTGACCCTTGAGACTATGGTGGATAAGGACCCATTACCATTGGACACAGGCCAAATGCAACATTCAGGTTACCATAGTTTACTCCTTTACTGACCAGCCTGAAAGGAAGGATGAACAGCTGGGTGGGCTATGCACTTATTACCCAGGCTGGAATGGGGTCCTTTACTGAGCTCAACCTGCCATCCGGAGGCCCTGCCAGAGCCAAAGCTGTGGCCAGCTGGGGACCAGCAAGGCTTAATTGACCTTTTTTTGTACCAAAGTAGCAATATATCAGATTTGTAATGGTCATTATCATAATGAACAGTGTTGGCTAAATAAGAGCATTCATTGATATATCCTACAACACTCCGTCCATGGTTGATAGGAATCCATCAATGCGGACTCGTGTGTAAATATTTCCTTCATGCAAGGAAGGAGAAATCAAACAAGATCAGCATGGTGTCATGCTCTCAAATTCCTATAAGTAGTGGTGGATTGTAATGTTGAAAATTTTGCCACTCAACATTCCTCCGGCTGGCATGCCGCTGCCTCACACACAGTGCATTAGGTACTCTGTCTTTCCAATCAGAGCACAGGGGCTTGTTTTCACTGATGTAAAACATATCGTTTGTCGGCAGCAAGTATGTGACGATTGTTTATGGGGAAAAAATATATATTTTAATTTTCTATTTCTTACATTTCCCTGTTTCTTAATACTACTAGTAAATCAAGTGTCTATACCACAGCTATGATAAAATATGTGATTTCTAAATACTAGCGAAAAGCTGATAGGAAAATTTTTTGGGACGTACGCCGCATGCATATTTTTTTGGGTAGTTCCACCAGGGCATCCAGATGGCAGGTCGAACTCAGTGAAGGACCCCATTGGAATCCAGGCTTGCAGATTTGAAGCTAGGTATTCTAACTACTTTACCACAGAGGCACATTTAGGTATAAAGCTACTGTATCAGGGCTGGCAGATGTTGAAACTAAGCTTGTGAAATGTATAGTTTAGTACATTTTAGTGATGATGTTCAACCTGTACTTATTGTTGACCCCAGACAAATCAGTACATTGGCTTATAGATATTAGAGATAGGACTAAATACCCCTTCCCCCAGCCCCATTTATCAACAGAACTAAAGACTTAACCTGGAAGGAAATCTTACAAGAAGATTTTACGGAACATCTGAAAAATGTTGTCTTGAAATGAGGATTTTTAATCTCAGAATCTAACAAATATTATTACTAATTTAACTAAAACTGATTTATGTTTGTTGTATCCCTAGATTTGGCTGCATCTGTGCACATTTTACCATTTTGAAAACTTTTAATGAACTGTTATTCATTTATTCATATTTTATTGAAGGTATGGCTGCTTCCAAGCACTGCTAAAGCAGATTGAGGCAGGAGAAGGTGGAATTGACAAGTTTTCTCGGGGCTATGAGAAGTATGGCATCCATGTCAACCCAGACAACAGCATCACGTGCCATGAGTGGGCTCCTCTTGCTCAGGGACTCTTCCTAAAAGGAGACTTTAGTAAGAATTTGGAGTTTTATGTATGTGCAAAATTTACATCTTGTGCTCATGGAGTCTAGAAAATTTCCTTCACTCAGTTTTCCATCATTTATATTTTGCAATAAATCTAGAATTTGTTCTGTGTATTCTGTGTGCTAAGAAAATTGTAATTTTGGTCTCCTGAGAGAAAATGTGGGAACAAGTGGTCTACCTGTTCACCTTTCATCATGCCAGAAGCATCTTGTTGTGTCGCCATAGTGTATACATAAACAGATCTCTGTTAAAGTGAATTGGATACCAGGTTTTGTTGTATTGCTGTGGGATCTCATTTTCTAGTAGCCAAGAATGCTGATACTGCTGAAGTGCCCTCTTCTGAAAATTTGATATAGTATAACTGATGTATGATTTTCAGATAACTCTAAATGGCTGTTCAATCTATTTATAGAATGTTCACATGTTCTATATACAACAGATTTTTATCATACAAAAAATGCCTTATAATTTTCTTTTATCTTACTTCAGTTTAATTTTGCAGATGACTGGAACAAAATTTCACATCCCTTCAAAAAACTAGAGTTTGGAAAATGGGAGATACACATTCCAGCAGCTCCTGACGGCTCATGTCCAATCAAGCATATGTCCCGGGTCAAGGTTAGTAAATATTTCAGTAAATCCACACATGGCTTTGTCCCTATAAGTCTGGGATGTTGAGGATCAACAGTGCACACACTTTCACACCACCATATTGAAGTGGTTAGCAAGCTTGACTGACAACTGAAAGATCCCAGGTTTGATTCCTGGGTGAACTAGAGATGGATGGGCAATCTTCTTTCATCCATGTCTCCTGTTCACCCAGCAGTGAAAGGGTACCAGGTGTCACCCAGGAGTTGTGTGTCACATCACTTTCCAGGTAGTGTGTGTGTGACTTGGAGTTCAGTAGAACTGGAGTTAACATACTGCTCACAACTGAGAGATCCCAGGTTCGATTCCCAGGGGGAGGCATCACTATAATGTCTTTCTTATCATATGTCATTAGTTACTTAAATCATTGATGTTGTTTTGTGTGGTGGTTACTGCTCAAGATTTCAATCTAAGACTTCCTTTTGTAAGTATGGTTGTTAGAAAGTCTGGGCCCACATTCATAAAGCCTGTTTGCTGCTTTTAGTGACTCAAAGTGGCTGACTCATTAGCCTCATGAGCAACTGTGAGTCATTTAAAGCAGCAAAAGCAGCTTTATGAATATAGGCCAGGACATTGCAGCAGCCTGTTTGCTAATTTTAGCAACTCATAGCTGCTCTCAAGGCATACAAGTCTAAGAGTAAAAGTCTTGTGAGATGGAATGAGTCATTACAAGTAGTAATGAGGTCTAGGTGTGGAAGCTAATTTTGGTGAGTAGTTTGAATAATTAAAAGTTATGTGGGGAAATTTAGGAGCCTTACTTTGATTGGTTCCTCAAGTTGCCGTTATTAAATGTAGTACTTGCTGTAGTGGTTTTTATAGCAATGGCTTCTCTTTTTTTTTTTTTTTTTTTTTTTTTTTTTGTATCTACTAAGGGCAACCAATTTAATCAGTGACACTGAGATTGATTCCATCACATGTCCTTCATCATAATACTAGTAAAACTAATCTCTCTTGAATGAAACAGATTTTTACTTTGGTCCTCAAAAATAATCTTAACCATATGGTCAAAACTATTTTTAATGTTAAAGTAAAAATCTGTTTCATTCAAGAGAGATTAGTTTTACTACAGTATTATGATGGACATGTGGAATCAATCTTAGTGTCATTGATTGAATTAGTTTCTCCGTAGAAGACAAAAAGGACATTCGGGTTAAATTAATATGTAATTTGTGGATTTGTTCTTTCATAGCTTTAAAAGGACTGTGCAAAGTTTAAATGAAAAGTTCTTGGACTGGTATCTTGTATGAGTGAAGACTTCTGAATAAATTTAAACAGCTGTATCACATTGTTGCATACATTGCCAAGTGAAATGTCAGTTATCATACTTCAGCCCAGTCACTGTAACTTGGGATTTTATATATATATATATATATATATATATATATATATATATATATATATATATATATATATATATATATATATATATATATATATATTTTTTTCTTTTTTACTAAGAGGCCAGTTCTGGGCTTCAGTTCCTGATTCGTCTGTCGAAAGCCTCATAATTCAACTCTTAGAGTGATGGCTCATGATTGTGGGGAATTGCCTCTGTGTCAGATTGATAAACACAATGCTCTATAATGTTCAGGAACAGGGTAATCAGCCAGTTGTTTAGCCTCTGCCCTTGGCCTTCATAATAAAAAAGTTTGTGGATTGTCTGTGGTTATATATAGATTTGCAAAGTAGAATTTTTGCCCATTTGTCCACCAAAAATTTTGCAATGAATCACCATCAGTGGCTTACAAACCTATTTGAGGAGATTCATATGTGCATTACCGTAACACTTAGCACACTGCCTCATGGCAAAAGTAACCTGTGGCTGGAGTCTGCCTAGTGTAGCTTCATTCAGCCAGTCCAGGAATTTTTGGTGTATGTATCACATGTACTAGTTTTGTAAGCTTACAGTTGACGAAACATTTTTCAGTTTTTATGCATTCACTACCTTTATAATAGTAAAAGCTTTTTTATCCATCTGATGCATCTTATTTCTATTCATATATTTTATTTATTTATTTATTTATTTTTTTTTTTTTGGAGGGGGGGTAGCTCAGTATCTGACCTAAGGATTGTTTACTGTGACTCCAGAGCAACATTAATCAACTGTTGTAACCTTTGTTTTCTAGATTGGTGTGTTGGCATCTAAAAATGAGGTAACATGATGGTAATTATGCATGGGGCTTAAGTTTACTTTGTAGTAGTACTCAACAGCCTGATGTAGTTTGTCTCTATTGATGTGGTTGGCATCATGCAGCAGTAAATAGGAAACATTTAAATTCTAATTGCTTTGTCTTTTGTCAAATTTGGATCCCTTTTTTGCTAAAAAAAAAAAAAAAATGTAGTAAAAACATGTTTGTCAGTGTTTGTTTGGGCTTGTAACTCTATTGATATCTCGGGTTCTATTCATACCCTGATCTGTATTGGTATGTGTTTGTGGTGATTGTCATATTTCTATTTCATGACAGCTCATTGGCAGTTGACTTTTAATTGGCCTTTTTAATTTTCACATTTCCTTATAACATACTTTTTACTCTATATTATAGATAACTAATAATTAGAGACATTTTAGTACACTGGGTTCTTATTATATGTAGGGGTAGGTTGTGGAATCACCACTTTAATAGAAGGTGCAAATAAAAAAAAAATTCCATTATATAAGGATGCAGTCTGTAATCCCCAATGATATTATACAGATGTTAATTGCCACACTTTTCCATGTCAACACTGCATTAGTGCAGTACTGCAATTAACATGAGTGGTTTCAGTAGGACATACATATGTAGTGCCATGTGGCACAATCCTATGTAGTCCACTTCTGAGTGAACAGCACTTCAATTTTTTAATGGCCCACACTATGAGGTGCATTAATTAGGCAATGCAGGATGTTGTGCCACATGGCACAGCACTACGGATTGGGAAAGAGCATGCCAGTATGTTTGCAAACCATTGGCAATAATGGTGGACCAGGCATCTTAAGCATTTCAGTGTAGCTGTTCAACATGTCTTATGAGGTTTACTATTCTATGTGTGATGCCATGTAAAATAATGGTGGATGTATGTATGGACATGCAAGTTATGATCGCCCTGCAGAGGGAGGGAGTGATTGGGGTTTTCTTCATCTGCCTCTTCATGTATTTCATTGTTTATTTGTCTATTTTTGTAATTCCTGATTTTGTTGATTGCTTTGTATATGAAATGGTACTCATTTTCATATTTGTGATATATAACCATGAAATTTTGTCTCTGAAGCAGTTTACCTGAAGGTGAGAAAATTTAAAATTGTACCGTTGTTTCCATTAGATTGGTCTCCTGACTCCAAAGGACACCATGGAGGACAGGCTGTGCCCTTGGGCCACATATGTAGTTCAACCCCCCAAAACTGAAGGGACTGCCTACCAGCACCACTTATGGAACCCACCTGCACAAGAGGTATGTCTTTATCCATGTAAAACTTGTATTATATTTTAGCTACAGATCTTAAATTAGTTTGAACTTTTGACCTGCAACAGTATTTTTATTTACACAGCAAGTCTATCTAATCTTACTGTTCAGTGTTGTAGCCAGGTGTAAAAAAAGGCTAAATGTTAGAGGGGCCGTGGGCTCACTGGCTCTCCCCATTTATGTTCAGTAATCTATGAATAATGTACAATGTAAACTCATGTCCTCATAAGTCCTTTGGGCCCCCTGAGCCTGTGACATTTGGCATTAAGGCCCCTTTAGTGTTAGTTTCTGTTACTGATACAGAATAGGTGCTGCCAGAAAGGCTGAAATATCATCTTAAAATCCTCCCCATACATATAGTAAATGCTATTGAAAAGTCAATGATGTTGTAGAATGTTTTGCATTTGTAGTGGTTTAGGTTCCTGGGGGTGCTGGTGTTGTAAAGTGTGACGGATCTTTACAGTGACACTGTAAAGATCTGTTACATTTTGTAACATCTTCAGTGGGCTCAGAGATGTCATGAGTGTTTTGATGATTGTGATCATGTCAAGGGCAATAGTAGTACTATGTGAATGGTATATTAATGTGCTGTATGGCTCATTTCACTTGGTGATATTTCTTTCCCTGACCATAAGATAAACCTTTGTACTTGACCTCTCTTAGCCAATGTAGGAAATGGGGTTCATGATGACTGTTATTTTCTAAATTTTCACTTCTATGGTATTTCATCATTTTTGTTTGTCGGCACTATACCTACGTACATATCCTGATAAATCATTAATGTTTGCTGAAATTCTAGTTGTGCAATACAATTTGTATTACGATGTAAGCCGCTAATGTGTAAATACCCCATAGAGGTACACCTTCCAACACCCTCGTCCTTCCAAGCCCAAGGGCTTAAAAGTGTATGAGTGCCATGTTGGCATAGCCACTGAAGAGAGAAGGGTTGGCACTTACAAGGAGTTCACCACTAACGTTCTCCCACGAATACTCAAACTTGGTGAGTGTACAACAAATGTATTTGGAAAAATGTCATTCATTTTACAGGAAACTGTTATCTTGGATACCTACTGGTGGAAATCAATTACTTAATAATAGCAGCATTGTTTATGAGTATACTTTGAATGCTTTGATGATCCTTTAAATAGAGCCTTGATTCAGTGATCCATTTAACTAATTATGCCTGTCTCTACACACAAAATTATGCCAATTAACAGATCTTTTAATTGACCAGAAAGTAATAATAATATAAAAAAAAATGTGTGTGCAATAATGTTCTGTTAGAGAAAGAGAAATGTGGGAATATTGTAAAAGATCAGTCAGTTGTGAATGATTTGTTGCTGTGTTAAGATTGAAATGTTTTTATTGTTTAACCTCTTATAATAGATTACCTTATTTATCCTAGAATCCTACACCTCATGATAGTACATGACTTTATTTGCCCTAAAGTTATATTCCTTTTTTTTTTTTTCAGGTTACAATGCAATCCAGATAATGGCAATCATGGAGCATGCATATTATGCCAGTTTTGGATATCAAGTCACAAGTTTCTTTGCTGCCTCAAGGTAATCCATTTCAGACCTACAGTCTCTATGCAAGTTAGGGAACAACTTGAAATTTTAATGATAATGAATTGTTAATATTAAAGCAAAATAAGGTTTTTAGTCAAAGAGGGAAGTGCTCAAGATGTTATGTAGCAAGTAGCTATGGCTCAAAGACTGGCAGGGATGGCTGAGCTTAGCCACTTATTTGCCAGTTACTGCTGGTGACTACATTACCCCTCCACACAGTAGTTTATGATGACTGTGGTTACTTTCTCTGTTGGGAGTGTTTTACACAAAACTCATCATGCCTTTAAAGCAAAGATTTTGAGTCTTCTTGCTTGTATAAATGCTTTGGAATATACAATAATTTTGTCTGTGAAATGTGCCATAATCAAAGAAGGTACATAGTTCCTTTCTCACTCCAGATCTAACAGTTTGCAGTTCAACTCCTCTAATTCACACTCATTAGTTATTTTATTGAAGCATGATGGCAGAAGTTAAGGTAAAGTTAGGAGAACGCTATTAGCTGCACATGATCGTTTTGCTCAGCTCCGTACCATTGGCCCTTGAGCTTGTGATGAGTAAGAACCTATTAACCTGGGACACGGAGCCATTTCAACATCTGGGATTCCACAGCTTACTTTCAGCAGGTTTCCCAGTTACCCATTTATCAATCAACCTGAAAGGAAGGATGAACAGCTGGGTGGGCTGCATACTGAGTGCCCCGGCCAGAATTCGAACTGAAGCCCACAAATTTGTTGTTAGGCACACTAACCACTGCACCATGGAGCTGCTCCATGGCAGGAGTATTGGGGCTACAATGGGTCTTGTTGCTATAAAATAATGGTAGGATAAAATTTAGCAGTCAGAATGAGATGAAAAGATTGTATTAGAGAATATTTTCAACAGAATAAGCTGTTATTTCGGATTAAAATTTTCCAATCAAATCAGTGAAATGAGTTTGAAAGTGGAATGTATTTAAACTAATGTAAAAGCTCAGGGGCAACTCGTTCATACACTTTAAGTGAAAGCTAATAGTGGTACCCTTTTTTTTGTCTTGTAGTCGGTTTGGCACACCTGAAGAACTGAAAGAGCTGGTTGACACTGCCCACTCAATGGGGCTGTTCGTGCTCTTGGATGTTGTCCATTCCCATGCCTCGAAGAATGTGATGGATGGCCTCAATGAATTTGACGGCTCTGACTCGTGCTACTTCCATGGAGGTTCCAGGGGGGTGCATTCTTTGTGGGATTCCAGGCTCTTCAACTACTCAAGGTACTGCATTTTGGAGTTTACATACATCAGCTATTCCTTTATTTTTTGTCATTTCTCCATGTGTAGACTGACCAAAAAGCTGGAAAGTTAGACAGAACGAATATGAATGGCAGAGTAATCCAGTGCTTCCCCTTGCTTAACCTGGTCATTGGCCACTTAAGATTGCAATGGGCTTCATGACATTATTGGCCTACTTCCATTCCCTACTGTGAGTGATAAAGAACTGCATTTACTGTGGCAGCAAGCTTGAGGGTAGGCCTTACAAAGAACATACCTCTAAACCCTTGCTTGGAAATTTTTTGGGAGACTTGTATTCCATTTATATTATATGCTGGCAAATATGATCTATAAATTAAGATATGTTAATGTTTATAAGAATATCAGTCCTCCTGAATTTTATCACAGTAATTGTCTTTTCTAACAGTTTTTAGTCTTGTAACTTCACATCTCACTGCACTCAGTTTCTTGCAGGAAAGTCATTGAAAATGTAGACAGAAATGTCTTTAACATTATTTCAGCCTAGTCATTTACCCACTAATTGCATGGTGCCAACACCTGTATGTGACCTTAAAGCACAAGAAGTTAAAGTTGACGACTCGGAATTTTCCAAAGTAGTCATCAAATCTTGAAACTGAGTGTCATAACTTTCCGAGACCCAGCAGGTGTGTGAATGAATGAAAGCTTTTGAATTGTCTATGAATGTCTTGATCATTTCTTTGGCTAAAAAGGGGACCTTTGTTTTCTTAAGTAGAGGAAATATTTACATGAAACTTCCTGTTATGTATGATACTCGTATTCAAAGAAGTGTGTTGTAAAATATTCACCACAGTAGGGCAAATATGACCTTAATATTGTTGCTTTGTTCTTGACTTTATTATTTCTGAAAAGTATATATAATATTGATAATTTTTTTGCTTTAATCAGCTGGGAGGTGTTGCGGTTTCTGCTGTCGAATTTGAGATGGTACCTCGAGGAGTACAAATTTGATGGTTTCCGGTAAGTTCAGTGTTTATACATACAAAGAGAGAGTTAAAATAATTAACTGTCAATTGGAAATAAGATAATACATATGATCTGTTTTAGTATATGTTGTAAATTGATAACCATAAAGCATTTCATTGGGCAATTTTTCCTCCATATTTTAATGATGAAGATAGGATTACTTAAAATATGCACAAGTGTGTGCATATGCTGCACTTATCAAAGACAGCATTAAATGAAAATGTGAAATAGGAACATAATGGATGGAGGGGGGTGAAATGACTGTTTGATGGCTTGAAAAAAAAGAGGAAAATTATATTGATGGGAAATATGAATGAGAGATTATATGATAAACACACTAGAAGTGTGGTTGAAAAGTGTGATGTGAATGGAAAGAATTAAACTTTATTGACCTGTATAAATATTATTTTTGTCAGAAATTCAGAATAAAATTGATAATGGATGTACAAGTGAATTTGATCAGTTACCATATATATAGTTAAATGCTGAGGAAAGGTGATGAAAATTCAAAAGTTGTGAGGAAAATGCTCCAGGACTCTTGATTGAAATGCTGCACTAAGTAAAAGGGAGTTTAGTAAAATATGGGAAGATGGGGACAGGCAGAGGAGAGGAAAAATACTACAGGGAAAAATATGAGAGGAAGATTTGTTGGGTGTTGAGGGTAGCAGGAGAGAGACTGGAGGAAAATTTATTCATCAATGATGTGTTAGAGATATTTATAGAAACATACCCTGTATCAGGTTTGATGGTGTCACCTCCATGCTATACCACCACCATGGTATTGGGGAAGGATTCAGCGGTACCTATGAAGAATACTTTGGCCTCAGTGTAGATACCGAAGCTCTGGTGTACATGATGCTGGCCAACTACATGCTACATAAGCTGAACCCAGAAACCATCACAATTGCCGAGGTATGTGTAGCCTTAGGGGTGATGATGTATGAACAATGTACATTGTTTTCATATTTAGTGAAACCTTATTTTTACGGTTTCATTCAGGACGTGTCTGGGATGCCCGCCTTGTGTCGCCCAGTAGAAGAAGGTGGTGGAGGGTTTGACTACCGACTTGGCATGGCAATTCCAGACACTTGGATCAAGCTTCTAAAAGAAAAGGCTGATGATGACTGGAACATGGGAAATATTTGCCACGTCTTGGAAAACCGACGTTACCAGGAGAAGACTATCGCTTATGCTGAATCCCATGATCAGGTATGAAATTCCTAATTCCTTGAATAGAAAATATAAATACCTAAAGGAATTCAGTCTCCCACATGTTCCTCGTCCACAGGTTTTTGGTTCACTTAAAGAGTTGTATAGTCTTAACACACTCATCATCCATACATCATTAGTCATCATAATCATCATTGTAAGAACATGAAGTGTCTGCAAAAGGCTAGTCAGCCTACACAGAGCAACTCTTGTAAATCAAACACCACCTATCCTCCCTATCTATTTAGCTACCTAACCTTTTCTTCAAGGTATCTAGTGTATTGTCACTTACCACATGACTGTCAAGTCTCTTCCAGTGAACCATTCTTGCCTTTGCCTTTCCTGAATCTAAATTTATATAATTTAATCCTATTACTGTAAGTAGTATCCTGCATGTATCCATTTACTGACCAGTTAGAAAGGGTGAATGAACAACTAAGTAAGCTGTTCTCTGAGATAAAAACCGAGCCCACAAAATATCATAGCCATGATTGCTAACCACAACACCACCACCATAATAGTGTTTTCATAGATATCCTGTCATCTCATTTTTAAAGATTTAAATGCCTTTTGTAATGACTTTCATGTATGCAGATTGCAGAGGGTATGCATGTCAACATGTATGCTCAAATTACTGGCCTAGACCTCATGTATGATCTAATCAGTAGTTCTTAAACTTTTTCTACCATGCTCCATCTGGGAATGGGTCTTTCCCTCCACTCCCCCTTGCATATCAGCCCACGCTCTTGTTAAGAAACAAAAATTCCAACTTTTTCCCTAAGGCTCACACCTCCCCTGGAAATTACGAACGTCTCTTTAGGGGGGCACCCCCAGTTTAATTATTAAGAACCACTGATCTAGATTTTTTAAACAGCCCCAAATATATCATTGATAGGAATAATTATATTTTCAAGGGAGTGTATGTTATTAAAGTTGGTATAAATATTTTAATTGTAAAAATTAAAGTTATGTTATCCCTTTAAACTTATGCTTTTCACATGGGCATTGTTGCAGGCACTGGTTGGGGACAAGACTATTGCTTTCTGGCTAATGGACAAAGAAATGTACACCCACATGTCCAAATTGTCTGGCCCAACTGTCATCATTGACAGAGGTATTGCCCTGCACAAGATGATCAGACTTGTCACCCATGGCCTGGGTGGGGAGGGCTACCTCAACTTTATGGGTAAGAAATCATATAATCAAATGACAATGCAATGAAGAGACTTTTGAACTTGTTTGGCTTGAGGAGACTTCTATAAGTTTACTTCCTTGATTTCATATCTTCAACTTGCTTGGATTAATTAAATAGTGACCATGGATTACTTAAATATAATTACCCCAAGCTGTTTCATTAGCACTAGAAATTTAGTACTACTACAGAGTAAGTATTGGGAATTCTTTCTCATTTATTTTTCCTTAAAAAAAATTTGTGAAATTCACCCCTGCCCATGACATGGCAAAAATTGACAGGTCACAGGACTGTGAAATATAAATTTATAAGCTTGAGCACTTGATACCCACTTGTTTTGCAGGATACTGGTGCTGGTAGTGATTGCCATGGTCCATGTTGTAATTATTATCACTTTCAGGGAATGAATTTGGACATCCTGAGTGGCTTGACTTCCCAAGGATAGGCAACCAAGAGAGTTACCACTATGCCCGAAGGCAGTGGAGCGTGGTGGACAATGACCTCTTGAAGTACAAGTACCTGAATAATTTTGATGCTGCAATGAATAAACTGGAGAGTGTGCATGGTTGGCTCAGTGCTGACCCAGTGAGTATCTTTATCTTACTTTTAACTCAAAGGAATAAGTGATGTACAGTAAGAGCCATAATTCTAAGGACTTCTCATACTATTTGTAGAATTTTAAGTGAGTCTAGTTTCTGCTTTTTCTTCATCTTTACCATATTCCAAGAGGTTTCAGGTAGGCTTGTATTGTGTCACTGTACAAATGGAAAAGGAATAGATAAGATTGTAACAGTTATAGGGAATAAGCTTACACAAAAGATGCAAACTTAAGATACTCCAAGCTAATACAACAAGATCAATTTACATGATGAAATAAAATGTTCTTTGAGGATGCAGAATTTGCAACGAAGAAGCAATGGTCATGGGAGGCTTCGACATCAAAGTATGGACCAAAAATGCTAGTGAAACAGCAATTGGGAACTTTCTGAGCTCTGTGTAAATAGGAGGCAGCACTGTGAGATCCAGTCCCTTGGCCTGAAGGAGACAGAAATGCCATACATCTCATTTGTTGTCCAAAAAAGGCTGTGAGGCAAAGTACTACACTATTCCATTTGATAATTCAAATAATTTTATATGCAAATATATCATAGAAGAAAGCATTACGCTGGACCTTTGATGTTTGTTGATTGAACTTTTCTATTTAAAGATTTATAGTCTGTCTCTGCATGGGCAGTCATCAGTCACATAGCATGGAGGCTTGAGGTGCAGTACTGTAAATGTTTGGTGCAGAACAATACTCCCTGCATCAAGCCTTCATGTTACTGCAATCCAATGCAGCTGCCCTTCTCTTTTGCTCTGCGCCCAGCCATTGTCTTGGTTGTTTCGCTTCCACGTAAAACTTCTATATTACCAATATTGCACCATGTATTTGTATTTCACATATTTTAAAAATTTATGAGTGCAGTGCTGTGCTTACAAGTGAATGAATTAATAGTGTAGTGGCCTATTTTGTGGCTTCAGAGCCATTTAAGGAGGCAGCAAACATTTATGGATTTTTTATTGTTGAATAGTATAAATTCCAGCCATGTGCGTAATTAATAATTGTAATTTTTTTTTTTCTTTTTTTTTCATACTGGCATGTAATGGCTAACAACCTTTCTTGTCTTCAGGGCTACATCAGCACAAAGCATGAGGGAGACAAAATTATTGTCTTTGAGCGTGCAGGCTGTGTCTTCATATTCAATTTTCACCCCAGCAAGAGTTACAGTGACTACAAGGCAAGTTGTAATTCTGTCAAAGGTAGTAGTGTAATTTCATGTCAGAATACCTGTAGGAATCAGTTACCATTTACATATTTAATTTCTGTTCATTTCCATTTGATTTCAATTTGGTTGCTAATTATTGCAAGTTCCCTTCTTTTTGTACAGCATATGCATGTAATATATTAATATGGTATAATGTTTGTTGATTTTACGTGTTATATACTGTTCATTATGTTAAGTACATTGGGAGTGTCATGTGGGAGAAATATATTAAAGAGTGAAATTTGGGTGCGTGGGTTAGCAGATAACAGATTTGTGGGTTTAAGGATACACTTTTAATGGCAGTATGGATACAAGGCAGCAACTAAAAAAGTATGGGTGCGCAGATAACATGATCATGGAAGTATATGTCTTCCTGTGAGGGGGAAATAAATGTCATCAGTAACTGTGTTCAGCATGTAAATGTTGCATTGCATTTTCACAGTAATTGTATGTTCAATTTCAGATTGGTGTGGGTGTCAATGGGAAGTATAAGATTGTTTTAGACTCTGATTCAGAGGAGTTTGGTGGCCACAAACTGATTGACCTGTCACGGATTTCTTCACCAGTAATGATGGATACAACAATCGCCGCTACAGCCTGATGGTGAGAATTTTGTTAAAAGTAGAAGTGGTAGCAGCAGTAGAAGTAAATTTGTAGTAGTACCTATGTAGAAATAATAGCAACTATTGTAGCTGCACCATTTGCAGTCTGCCTAGGTTATCTCATTCATCAGTGTTTCTTAATCAGATAATGAAGAAATAGAAGTTAATGGCATCTATATAGGGTGTGCAGACCTTGCAGTGCACAGTCTCAATACAGGAGTCTGTGTGTTGCCTGTGGCTCTTTTTTTTTCTTTTTAGAACATAGGAAACGGCACATAAACTTTCTTGTGTAGCATGTTAGTTATTAATTTATTTTTATTTATAATTATTATTGATGAATATTTGCAGCTTGAGAGAGTAATAGAGAGAGAGAGAGAGAGAATTAATGCAAGATTTTATTTTTCAGGTCTACATTCCAAGTCGAGTTGCTATTGTACTAGCAAAGTTTGATTGATGTTTTTCCTGAAGTAGGTCCAAGAGGCATGGTGGTGATTGCAGTCAAGTGAAAGAGGCATGGCATCTCGCCACCATAAACTTGTACCAAGATCATGTAAATTTCACCAAGTTAGTAGCAACTAAAGATATTGTACATACTGTTTTTTAGTAGTTAATTATTTAGATGTATGTTTGTGTTAAGGCCTTAAGAATATATTTTCATTATATATTGTTGGTTATCATTGCTGGATAGCATTTTATTTAAATAGACAGTTGTAGTTCATTTTGGCTGAAAATACACAGTACAGTAAAGTATAAAGACAGAATTATGAATACTCAGGCTAAGCATGCTAACTTATCTCTTTTAATTCTGAGCATTATTATGTAACACTGGGACTAGAACACTTTAAAATAATCTTGGATATATTGTTAATTTGCATCTAAAAGAGTGCTAAAGATTGTCAGGCAAAGTTTAAGTTTGGGGTTGATTGAAGATCTGGACAGCATGTGGGTGTTCATCCACCACTCAGTGATGGTTGAAAATTGTCATCTGCTTGCAATGGAACTTGAACTCTGGTCTTTAGGATTATCATGTCCATGCACTAACCACTAGACCATATCTAGATTGGTGGCATCCAAGAGATTTTACCCATTGATTACTGTCGTACTTTAGGTTTTGGGCTGGTGGTAACCTTGGAATGAATCACTCTTACTCAAGGACAGAAGCAGCATTGTTTGAGAGTATGGCAGCATTTCTTTGAACTGGTTTTGCTGAGATATAAGCTTATATCTAGTCAGTTTTCTTACTAATAAAGGTTAGCTGTCTATCTCAAAATGAAGACTCCTTCCCTTTTTTGTTTGTTTTTTTTTTTTTTTTTTTTCCCATAATGTCAGGCATTTATTATAAAGGCATAAGGGTATTAAATTATTTTTTTATGTGTGAAGTTGTATTGAAGAAGAGATCAATCAATTATATAACAAGAGATAAACTTTAGTATATCTTCATACCACAACAACCACATAGGAATTTGAATTTGGCACTGCCAAATCAATACCTAAACTGCACCATTCCTCACCTTTGAACCAGCATAGATCTAAATATAAGTTATGCCTTTCAGGCAGTGTGTTTATGAACATTGACCAAAGCACTAGCATATCTGTAAGGAAAATAATTAAGATGAAACCTTTTTTATGCCTTTTTTTTTTCTTTTTCAAGAAATATGGAAATATTACCCAGACAAGGGTTTGGTCCAGCTACTGAAACAAAGTTCTTCCATCTAGCAGCAGATTGTGCAAACATTGGAAACTATTCTATTCCTGACTTGCTTAGAATTTTGCAGTCAAGTATAGTAAGGAACACTTCTTGACTCTCTTAAAGCACACAGTTGCAGCTCCACCCTTCCTTTAACCTATGCAGTATAATCAGAAAGTAACAGCTTGCCTCCCTACTGGTGTTGGCAAATTTTTTATCCTTATTTTTTAATTAATTAATTAATTTATTTATTTATTTATTTATTTTGTTTCAAAAATAGGGCAATAATAACACACATTGATGATAATACATAATAGTAGTACTTACTGGCCCATGAATTTAGTAGTTTTGACCCTTCCAAGGCTGGGATTTCTCAACCCTAGAGTGCTTCACTTGACATATTTGGGTGGGAATCAACTTGCATCTGTGTACCATTGTCTGTGCCTATTTTACAGAATTTATTTTTATTTTTCACAAGTGCAACACATCTATCTATCATATTTGCATGTTGTAATAGATATGTGTTGTGGAAAGTATTGGTTGTGACTAATTTTTGCTTCTTTATCGCTTACACTAATATAAACGGCACATATTTTTTCCATTTATTTATATTTGTGGTGCCTAATTGTTTGCACGTCTACTTATTATATACAAGCATCTATTTCATGCTTCTGTCATTGTTCACAGACACCCCAGTCTCTAACTTACACTAATAGCTTTGTAGAGTGTGAGTAGTCAGTGAAGCACTCAAACAAACAATTGTCAGTGCTTCAAGCCCTCTAGGGAAAATGTATGGGAAGCATACATGTGTGGAAGCCAACAGTCCACACAGCATCAGTTTTTGTAATGGCAAATTGGTGGTATACCTGTTACACCAATAATCCATGATGTAAAAATTAGCACTGTAGTTGTTATTTTGATAACGCCTTTGGGGTGTATAGCGGCATAGCTGTTGTCGATATTGTCTGAGGGGGTAAATATTAGCAGCATAGCTGTTATATTGATAACGCCTGAAAAAAGAGGTAAAATTTAGCAGCATAGCTGTTATGCTGATATCGCTTGATTGTGTAAAAATTACCAGCACCGATAGCACTGTGTAGGTTACCTCAACCAATTCCGTCCTATTGACCTTGGTGGTAAAATGAACTGCCACAACTATTGTTATATTGTTACTTTTATTGTATAATTTCATTATTATTTGTACAGGAAACTTCAGTTATTTAACATTTTTGCACCTTTTCATTATTTTGAATCACAGTTTCTGCCATTTTGATATTAATTTTCAAAATTCACGTCAGATGTCCACTCGCCACCAGATAGTGCTGTTTGTAAGTAGTCGAGTAGAGAGGTTCTGCCTCACACTCACATTGTCTTCCTGCTAATTTGACCATTATGAACATTACTATCATGGCT
>NC_066528.1:17767795-17770295 GCF_024679095.1 Eriocheir sinensis | reverse complement strand
CACAGAGAAAAAGAGAGAGAAATATAAGGGCGAAACATGGCATAAGGGAAATCGATAAGGCAGGTGTAAGGGGGAGGAAGGGAAGCAATAATCGAAGGGCCTGACAGATTGCCTAATTAGACCAGCTTCGCCATTCAGTCACGCAGGTAATTACGTGGCCTTTAACACACCGGGCGATAGAGGCGAATATTGAAGAGCTGAAATGATGTAGGCGTGGTAACATTGCAACTTAACCCTTATCACATGTATTAGTAGAGGTTGATGTTGAAGGAAGGGAAGAAAAATGGGAGTAATCGGGAGGAATGTCGGAATGAAGGAAAGATAGATAGACAGAAAGAAAGAAAGAAAGAAGCATTGAAAGGAAGGCAGGGAATAAGAAAGAAGAAGAAATAGAAAAAATGGAGGAAGAAAATAAGGAGTAGCAGAAAGAAATGTCGGAAAGAAGGAAAGAAAGATAGACAGAAAGAAAGAAAGAAAGAAAGAAAGAAGCATTGAAAGGAAGGCAGGGAATAAGAAAGAGGAAGAAATAGAAAAAATGGAGGAAGAAAATAAGGAGTAGCAGAAAGAAATGTAGGAAAGAAGGAAAGAAAGATAGACAGAAAGAAAGAAAGAAAGAAGCATTGAAAGGAAGGCAGGGAATAAGAAAGAAGAAGAAATAGAAAAAATGGAGGAAGAAAATAAGGAGTAGCAGAAAGAAATGTAGGAAGGAAGGAAAGATAGATAGACAGAAAGAAAGAAAGAAAGAAGCATTGAAAGGAAGGCAGGAAAAAAGAAAGAAGAAGAAATAGAAAAAGTGAGAAAGAAAGAAAGCAAGAGAAGAAAAAAAAACAGAAGCAACAGAAATGAATGAAGGAAGGAAGGAAAGAAAGATAAACAGAGAGAAAAAAGAAAAGAAAAAAAAGGAAAGCATTGAAAGGCAGGTACAAAATGCTAAAATAATGCTAACAAATGCTAAAATAATGCCAATAAAGTTCTAGTAAGACGCTAATAAAATGCAACTGAAGGAGAAGAGAACCGATCTACTTCTACCGTTTGAATAGATGTCTTATTGCGTCAGGTGTGTTTAAGGTAGTTTGGCGCAGGTGTGTGTTGGGTACAGTACAGGTGTGAGGGGAGAGAGAGAGAGAGAGAGAGAGAGAGAGAGAGAGAGAGAGAGAGAGAGAGAGAGAGAGAGAGAGAGAGAGAGAGAGAGAGAGAGAGAGAGAGAGAGAGAGAGAGAGAGAGAGAGAGAGAGAGAGAGAGAGAGAGAGAGAGAGAGAGAGAGAGAGAGAGAGAGAGAGAGAGAGAGAGAGAGAGAGAGAGAGACAGATAGATAGGCAGAGAGAGATGCAGACTTAGAGGAGGAGGAAGGGATAAAGTGATAGAAGGAAGGAAGGAAGAAAGGAAGGTAAAGAAAGATTGAAGGAAGGAAGGAAGGAAGGAAGGAAGGAAGGATGGAGAGGAAGATATAAAATGACAGAAGAAAGGAAAGAAAGAAGGAAGGAAGGAAAGAAGGTGAAGGAATATTGAAGGAAGAAAGGAAAGGAAATGAAAGGAAAGGAAGGGAAGGAAGGAGAGGAAGCTATAAAATGATAGAAGAGAGGAAGGGAAGAAGGAAGGAAGGAAAAGAAAGATTGAAGGAATAAAGGAAAGGAAAGGAAGGAAGGAAGGAAGGTTGGAAGGAAAAGGACTGAAAGTTGGAAGGAAGGAGAGAAGGAAAGAAAGAGAGAAATAAAGAAAAAAAGAAAGGGAGGAAAGAAGAAAAGAAAAAAGTAACAATAAAGGAAGAAAATCAAACACGAAGACAAGGGAAAAGAAAAGAAAAGAGAAGAAAACAAGAAAAACAAGAAAACAAGAAAAAAAGATAGATGATTTATTTGCCTCCTGTATAACCCTAAACACACACACACACACACACACACACACACACACACACACACACACACACACAACACAACACAACCCCCCTCCCCCCCCTTCCCTCCCCCCCCCCCCCCACACACACATCTTGGATCGACCAATCATATCTTTGCGAGGCGTTCCCGATGGAGTGTATTAAAGAAACGTTAAATTACAGAGGAAAACGCTCGCTAAGTGCCCGGAAAACGTTCGCTAAAGACAAGAGAATATCGCTAAACAAAGGAGGGAGTCGCTAAACGTGGAAATAATCGCTAACGGGGAAATGATTGCCTTGAGAGATAAAAGGAATTCGCAAGGGATAAAAAGGAGAAATTGAGGATAGAAAGCGATGATGTTGATGACGACGATGGTACTACTACTACTACTACTACTACTACTACTACTACTATTACAACTACTACTACTACTACTACTACTACTAGATGTGATGTTCGCGTGTTCAGAGTATAATGCATTTGCTGATTGACATAATACAAAACATATTTCTTCACTGGTGTTGTTGTTGGTAATACTGGTAATGCGTGGTGATGGTGGTGGTGGTGGTGATGGTGGTGGTGATGGTGGTGGTGGTGATGGTGGTGGTGATGGTGATGGTGGTGGT
>NC_066528.1:17757795-17762795 GCF_024679095.1 Eriocheir sinensis | reverse complement strand
AAAAGGAAACATAGAAGAGAAAGAATAGCCCTTGATATAGTAAAAAGGAAGAGTAGAATGGAAGCACAGGTGGAGGAAAGGAAAAAGAAACATAGAGGAGAAAGAATAGCCCTTGATATAGTAAAAAGGAAGAGTAGAATGGAAGCACAGGTGAAGGAAAGGAAAAAGAAACATAGAAGAGAAAGAATAGCCCTTGATATAGTAAAAAGGAAGAGTAGAATGGAAGCACAGGTGAAGGAAGGAAAAGGAAACATAGAAGAGAAAGAATAGCCCTTGATATAGTAAAAAGGAAGAGTAGAATGGAAGCACAGGTGAAGGAAAGGAAAAAGAAACATAGAAGAGAAAGAATAGCCCTTGATATAGTAAAAAGGAAGAGTAGAATGGAAGCACAGGTGAAGGAAAGGAAAAGGAAACATAGAAGAGAAAGAATAGCCCTTGATATAGTAAAAAGGAAGAGTAGAATGGAAGCACAGGTGAAGGAAGGAAAAGGAAACATAGAAGAGAAAGAATAGCCCTTGATATAGTAAATAAGAAGAGCAGAATGGAAGCACAGGTGAAGGAAAGGAAAAGGAAACATAGAAGAGAAAGAATAGCCCTTGATATAGTAAAAAGGAAGAGTAGAATGGAAGCACAGGTGAAGGAAAGGAAAAGGAAACATAGAAGAGAAAGAATAGCCCTTGATATAGTAAATAAGAAGAGCAGAATGGAAGCACAGGTGAAGGAAAGGAAAAGGAAACATAGAAGAGAAAGAATAGCCCTTGATATAGTAAAAAGGAAGAGTCGAATGGAAGCACAGGTGGAGAAATAATAGCGAAGGAAACATAAAAGAGAAAGAATAGCCCTGGATATAGTAAAATAAGGTTAAAATACAGAGTTATAACATGATGGAATTGAATATTAAAAAGAAAGAGGTTAGATCACAAACTAGCACTGACGACATAACTTAGAGAAATAGAAGATTATAAGACGTAACGCTAGAGAAGATATTTAGACATGCAAAGTTTGTATATAGAAAACTTAGATGCAATAAAAAACGGTTAGAATAATGAATCAAACTTAAATTACTAACTTTAAACATAATAGTAAAAAAGGAGAGTAGAATACAGACTTAAGATATGATGGAATTGTATATTAGAAAAGAAAATGGTTAGATTACAAACGTTTAATATAATAACACTTACGACATAACTTAGAGAAATAGAAGATTATAAAACGTAACGCTACAGAAGATATTTAGACATGCAAAGTTAGAATATAGAAAACTTAGATGCAATACAAAAAACGGTTAGAATAATGAATCAAACTTAAATTACAGACTTTAAAAATAATAGTAAAAGACTTAAGATATGATAGAATTGATTACCAGAAAGAAAAAGGTTAGATTACAAACTGATGACAGAACGTAGCAAAATAGAAGATTATATAACGTAACGCTACAGAAGATATTTAGACATGCAAAGTTAGAACATAGAAAACTTAAATGCAATAAAAAAAGTTAGAACAATGAATGAAACTTAAATCACAAACTTTAAAGACGATATAACTATGAATAGAAGAAAATACTACGAGCAAAGTTAGAATAGAAAAAAATAGAGAAATATTGAATAGCTTAGAAGTGAAAACATAACCTTGAATGGTATAAGGTATTGAAAGGGAGTAGGTTCAGCCAGCCACTCTCTCCCTTCCTCCTCCTCTCCCTTCCTCCTCCTCTCCCTTCCTTCCCTCCCTCCCTCAAAACTATATGGAAAGCGAAATGATGTTGACGGATAAGGTATTGAAAGGGAGTAGGTTCAGCCAGCCACTCTCTCCCTTCCTCCTCCTCTCCCTTCCCTCCCTCCCTCCCTTAAAACTATATGGAAAGCGAAATGATGTTGACGGATAAGGTATTGAAAGGGAGTAGGTTAAGCCAGTCTCTATCTCCCTTCTCCCTTCCTCTCCCTTCCTCCTCTCCCTTCCTCATCCCTCCCTTCCTTCCCTCCCTCCCTTAAAACTATATGGAAAGCGAAATGATGTTGACGGATAAGGTATTGAAAGGTAGTAGGTTGAGCCAGTCGCTATCTCCCTTCCTTCTCTCTCCCTTCCTCCTCTCCCTTCCTCATCCCTCCCTTCCTCCCTTAAAACTATATGAAAAGGGAAATGATGTTGACAGATAAGGTATTGCAAGGGAGTAGTTTCAGCCAGTCACCTTCTCCTTTCAACTCTCTCCTCCTCCCTCTCTCCCTCCTTCTCTCCCTTCCTCCTCTCTCCCTCTCTCTCTCCTCTCCCGCCCACCTCCCTCCCTCTCATCCATCACCGGAGCAAACAAAGAGTCACTTCCTGAGAGACAGCAGCTGATTCGCGTGTCCCGGCGAGAGAGTGTTATGAGGTACGGAAGTCAGTGAAGAATGAAGAAGGAAGACTGAAACACGTGTATTTATGACGCATTAAAACTCGTGCCACAAGATGAAGGAAACAACGAAGAAAGAGGAAGACTGGAACACGTGTATATATGAAGCATTGAAACTCGTACCACAAGATGAAGAAAGCAATGAAGAAAGAGGAAGACTGGAACACGTGTATATATGACGCATTAAAACTCGTGCCACAAGATGAAGGAAACAACGAAGAAAGAGGAAGACTGGAACACGTGTATTTATGACGCATTGAAACTCGTGCCACAAGATGAAGGAAACAATGAAGAAAGAGGAAGACTGGAACACGTGTATTTATGACGCATTAAAACTCGTACCACAAGATGAAGGAAACAACGAAGAAAGAGGAAGACTGGAACACGTGTATATATGAAGCATTGAAACTCGTGCCACAAGATGAAGAAAGCAATGAAGAAAGAGGAAGACTGGAACACGTGTATTTATGACGCATTAAAACTCGTACCACAAGATGAAGGAAACAACGAAGAAAGAGGAAGACTGGAACACGTGTATATATGAAGCATTGAAACTCGTGCCACAAGATGAAGAAAACAATGAAGAAAGAGGAAGACTGGAACACGTGTATTTATGACGCATTAAAACTCGTGCCACAAGATGAAGAAAGCAATGAAGAAAGAGGAAGACTGGAACACGTGTATATATGACGCATTAAAACTCGTACCACAAGATGAAGAAAGCAATGAAGAAAGAGGAAGACTGGAACACGTGTATATATGACGCATTAAAACTCGTACCACAAGATGAAGAAAGCAATGAAGAAAGAGGAAGACTGGAACACGTGTATTTATGACGCATTGAAACTCGTACCACAAGATGAAGGAAACAACGAAGAAAGAGGAAGACTGGAACACGTGTATATATGAAGCATTGAAACTCGTACCACAAGATGAAGAAAGCAATGAAGGAAGAGGAAGACTGGAACACGTGTATTTATGACGCATTAAAACTCGTACCACAAGATGAAGAAAGCAATGAAGAAAGAGGAAGACTGGAACACGTGTATATATGAAGCATTGAAACTCGTACCACAAGATGAAGAAAACAACGAAGAAAGAGGAAGATTAAAACGCGTATATATATAAAGCATTAAAACTCGTACCACAAGATGAAGGAAACAACGAAGAAAAAGAGGAAGACTCAAACACGGGTATATATGAAGCATTAAAACTCTTACCACAAAATGAAGAAAACAGTGAAGAAAAAGAGGAAGGAAGGAAGATTAAAACGCGTATGTATATGAAGCATTAAAACTCGTACCCAAAGAGGAAGAAGACTCTGAAGCCCTTAGTTTTAATCACGCGTGTGTCTGAATAGCGAAAGAGGGAGAGATGAAGAAGCGATCAGAACGTATTGGCTCCACTCTGAAACACGTATTTATATAAAGTTCGTAACAGCATCCTTGGTAAGAGAAGTAAGAAGAGATTAGAAGAAGAATGTGATTGCTTAAGTTTTAGTGGGTGTAGGTGTGTGTATATTTGTTGTATTATGAGTATGTGTATATGTGTGTGTGTGTGTGTGTGTGTGTGTGTGTGTGTGTGTGTGTGTGTGTGTGTGTGTGTGTGTCCCCCGAAATGTTGAGAATATCGAAATTAGGTTGGCATTCACATCAGCTAATTCCAAAGGTCGTTCTAATGAGTGTTCTTTTAGGTTCATGGTACAGAGGAAGGGTCAGTCTACCACCAGGGTCCTTAAACTACCACTGGAAATACTAACACAACCTCTACGAACGTCTTATCAAGTGTAGAGATTAGGTTGGCATTCTTAGACGTTTCCCCCCCTCATATCAACTAATTCCAAGGGCCGAAAAGGAGATCAGTCGGGTTCTAATGAGAAGAAGGGTCACTCTACCACCAGGGTCATCAAACTACCCCTGGAAATGCCCCTAACTCCTACGAAAGCCTTATCAAATGTGTGTTTCTTAGGTTCATGGTACAGAAGAAGGGACACTCTACCACCAGGGTCATCAAACTACCCCCGGAAATGCCCCTAACTCCTACGAAAGCCTTGTCAAATGTGTGTTTCTTAGGTTCATGGTACAGAAGAAGGAACACTCTACTACCAGGGTCATCAAACTACCCCTGGAAATGCCCCTAACTCCTACGAAAGCCTTATCAAATGTGTGTTTCTTTGGTTCATGGTACAGAAGAAGGGACACTACCACCAAGGTCATCAAACTACCCCTGGAAATGCCCCTAACTCCTACGAAAGCCTTATCAAATGTGTGTTTCTTAGGTTCATGGTACAGAAGAAGGGTCACTCTACCACCAGGGTCATCAAACTACCCCTGGAAATGCCCCTAACTCCTACGAAAGCCTTATCAAATGTGTGTTTCTTAGGTTCATGGTACAGAAGAAGGGTCACTCTACCACCAGGGTCATCAAACTACCCCTGGAAATGCCCCTAACTCCTACGAAAGCCTTATCAAATGTGGGTGTACGTAGACCGCCAAATGTTTTAAAATATGGACCATAATCTCATACTTAAATAAAACGACGTAAAAAATGGCGTTAGTTTTAAATAGGGGAGCACTTTCGTAATAGAAGGAGGAGGCGGAAAGAATGATGTGAT
>NC_066528.1:17735295-17742795 GCF_024679095.1 Eriocheir sinensis | reverse complement strand
CTTACTTCTTCATCTCCCATCTCCTTCCTTTCTCCCACCCCGCTTCCCTTGTTCTTCTTGGTCTCCTTTCTTTCGTAACCTTCCACTTCGCCTCTTCCACATTTTCCACCTCCTTTCCTTCCCTTTACGCTATAATGAACTAATTAATAAGAAGTTTAAACGAACCTGCTCCCTTCGTTCACGCTGAATGGAAAAGGGCAACGAAGAAGAAGGAGGAGGAGGAGGAGGAGGAGGAGGAGGACGGGAAGGAGTAGGAGGAAGAGGAAAAGGAAGACGAGTAGTAGTAGTAGTAGTAGTAGTAGTAGGAGGAGGAGGAGGAGAAAGAAGAAGGAAAAGTATAATTATGAGAAAGAAAGAGGGGATAAAAAATAAAATAAAACTTGTATTAGGATTAAGAGGAGGAGGAGGAGGAGAAGGAAGAAGAAGAGAACGAGAAGCTGAATAATAAGAAAATAAGAGGAAGATGCGAAAGAGGAAAGAATAAGAGGACGTTGGGTATGAAAAATAAAGAGGAGGAGGAGGAGGAAGAGAGAGAGAGAGAGAGAGAGAGAGAGAGAGAGAGAGAGAGAGAGAGAGAGAGAGAGAGAGAGAGAGAGAGAGAGAGAGAGAGAGAGAGAGAGAGAGAGAGAGAGAGAGAGAGAGAGAGAGAGAGAGAACATGGGGAACTCTATTGGGAGAACTGGGATGGACAAGGGAAGGAAATTAGGAAGGAAAAGTGTGTGGGGGGAAAAAGGAGAGACGAAGAGATAGAAAAATTTAAAGAAAACGCTTGAGGGAAAGATGGTGAGGGGGAGGAGGAGGAAGGAAAGAAAGAGTTAGGAAGGAAAAGTTAGAGGAAAAAGCAGAGAAATAAAAAACACGAGAATTAAAAAAAAAATAACAAAATAAAGTATCAGAAATAGAAAGTCAAAAGATACATATCGAAACAAAGGAAAGGAATAGATAACACATACTGATACATAAAGAAATAATGTACAGGATAAGTAACTACCAGCCCTCTCATTCACCTCCCGTGGGAATCTAATGGTCTGGCAGAGCTTCCTAATTACTCACTACCTGCCCTTAATGAGGCGAGATGGATACCTGGAGTGGGTAGGAAGTGGGGGAATGGAAGGGATGGAAGGGGTGGATGGGAGGCGTTGGTTAGTTCTAAGGGAAGGTAAAGTAATGTTAGGTAAGGTTAAATTAAGTAAGTTTAGGTAAGGTTAGGTTAGGTTACGTAGGGTTTGGTTAGGTAAGGCATGGTTAGGTTAAGTTAGGTGATGTTAGGTAAGGTTAAGTTAGGTAAGGTTAAGTTAGGTAAGTTTAGGTAAGGTTAGGTTAGGTTACGTAGGGTTTGGTTAGGTAAGGCAAGGTTAGGTTAAGTTAGGTGATGTTAGGTAAGGTTAGGTAAGGTTAAGTTAGGTAAGGTTAGGTAAGGTTAAGTTAGGTAAGGTTAGGTAAGGTTAGGTAAGGTTAAGTTAGGTAAGGTTAGGTAAGGTTAGGTAAGGTTAGGTTAGGTAAGGTTAGGTTAGGTTAGGTAAGGTTAGGTTAGGTAAGGTTAGGTTAGGTAAGGTTAGGTAAGGTTAGGTTAGATTAGGTAAGGTTTAGTTAGGTAAGGTTAGGTAAGGCAAGGTTAGGTAAGGCAAGGTTTGGTAAGACAAGGTTAGGTTACATAGGATTTAGTTAGGTAAGGTTTGGTAAGGTTAGGTTAGGTTAGGTTAGGTTGGGTAAGGTTAGGTAAGGTTAGGCAAGGTAAGGTAGGTAAGCTTAGGTTAGGACACTGTTACCTACAACAACAAATAGAACAGACATAGCGGTAAAAAAAGACTGTCAAGAACCTTTTATTTTACCTTTTTCAACCTTTCCTTTTTTTTCTTTTTCTTTGTTTTTTTATGCCTCTTGGTGTCCCGGAAGAACCTGTCTCATTTACGTCAAGGTTAATGTCAGGAGGAGGAGGAGGAGGAGGAGGAGGAGGAGAAGAGGTGACGTTAACGGAAGAGAGAAGAAGAAATACAAGACGCAAAAAGGAGGAGGAGGAGGAAAAAGAAGAGGAGGAGGAGGAGAAGAAGGAGGAGGAAGACTCAGACGTGGAGGAGGGTTTGACAAGGAAGACGAAGAGGAGGAGGAAGAAGAGCAAGAAATAAATGACGGAGTGAGGAGGAAAAGGAGGAGGAGGAGGAAGAGGAGGAGGAGGAGGATCAAGGAGGAGGAAGAGGAAGAAGAGGAGAAGGAGGAGTCACTTAGAGTTTAAAAATATCAATAAGTTTTTTTTTACATTATATTCTAACTTTTTATTATTATCTAAAGTCGTATTACTACTACTACTACTACTATTACTGCTACTACTACTACTACTACTACTACTACTGCTACTACTACTACTACTACTATTTTTTTGTAACTCTTATTCAACGTTCTAAAAAAAGTGTAAATATTGCCAACGAAAAAAAAAAAAAACGTTTGGTGAGGAAAAAAACGAAAAAAAAACGTTCTTGGTTCAATTTTAGCGAAGTAGCTTTCTTGGGACCTTGTTTTGAAGGTGGCCTGGTTAGGTAACACTGTATTCATGCTGAGTGCCTCCTTCTCTCTCTCTCTCTCTCTGCTTTTCTTCACTGTTTTCTTCCTTTTATTCAATTTTTCCTCATTTTTTCTTGTTTTCCTGTTTCTCCTTTTTTTCCGGAGCTCTTTTCAATTCTTCTCTGCTCTCTTTTGCTCTCTCTTCCTCTTCTTCCTCCTCCTCCTCCTCCTCTTCCAACTCTTTTCTTCCTCTCTTCACACACACTTCTCCCTCTTCTTCCCCTTCTTACATTTTCTCTCCGTCTCCTCTCTCCATCCAATTATACTCTTGCATTCTCCCTCTCTCTTCCTCTCCCTCCACTTTCCTCCACTTCCCTCGTCACTCTTCCTCTCCAGCTCCTCGTTCTCGCCCTCTCCGGAGCCTCATGTCACAAGCCTTCCGCCAATCGTCGAGGCGGATTCACGTTTCAGCCTCCTCCTAATGGGCTTGTCCCTCGCTTCCTCTTGACGGCAGGTAAAAGGGAGCTCGCAGGGTATTAGCTCAGCGATGACGAGGGATGTGATTGTAGGCGGGGAGCTGGGAATGGCTGGCTTATGAGATTATGGTAGGTGAGAATGGGATGGCTTACTTTAGTTTCTGGTGAGGTTAAGTTAAGTTAGAGTTATAAGAGGTGTATTAGCATAGTGATGACGAGGAGTGTGGAGGGAGACGGGGAGCTGGAATGGCTGGGCTACGGGTTTTAGTAGGAAAGAGACAGTGAGAATTAGTAGCCGAGGGAGGAGGAGCTATGTGTCCGATCTCACAGGGAAATGCTTTATGTATCCGATCTAAATGAGTAAAGCTTGTCTTGTTTGTTTGACGGTAATGAGAAAGTGAGGTTTTGTTTAGTGTCCGGAGAAGTTAGGTTAGAATTATGAGCTATGTGTCCGATCTAACTGGGTAAAGCTTTATGTATCCGATGTAACTAAGTTATGCCTGGCTTGTTCGGTTTTCGGAAATGAGAAAGTGAGGTTTTGCTTAGTTTCCAGGGAGTTGAGAATAGAATTATAAGAGTTATGTGTCCGATCTAACTGGGTCACGCCTGTCTTGTTAGGTTTACGGAAAGGAGAAGGAGAGGACTTGGAAGAACTGTATGTATCCGATCTCAGTAATGCTCGTCTTCGTAAATGTTTTCGGGGATGAGAAAGGGTAGTTTATATAAGCTTCTTGACATGTTAAATTAAATTCGACTTATGAAAGGTATATTAATTAGTTCAGAATAAAAATAAGAGAAGTAAAGGGAAATGAAGGTTGGTCGTTAAAGAAGTCACATAAGAGAGACCTTGATCCAGTTAATTATAGCCCAGTCGAGTTAATTTGAAGCCCGCTGTGTAGATAATTAGTTGATTACATAGAGGTTGATTAAATTATTATGTATACCTGCTAACTCATTTACCCACCTACCTGTATGTTTATGTGTCTGTTTATCTATTTGTCTGTCTATCTGTCTGTATCTATCTTTCTACATTCCTTCCTTCCTTTCTTTCTTTCTTTCTTCCTTTCTTTCTTTCCTTCTTTCTTTGTTTCATTCTTTCTTTCTTTCTATCTCTCTTGTTTGTTTGTTTGTTTCTCTTCTTTCCTTCCTTCCTTCCTTCCTTCCTTCCTTCCTTAATTCCTTTCTTCCTTCCTTCTTCCTCCCTTCCTTCCTTTCTTCCTTCCTTCCTTCCTTCCTTCCTTCCTTCCATCCCTCCCTGCTTCCTCCCTTCCTTCCTTCCTTCCTTCCTTTCTTTCCTCCCTCCCTCAATACCTACCCACCCACTTACCTTACAAGAATGCTAATGACTTCCAGAGACTTACCTTTCCCTACCTTACACAATGACCTCCTCCTCCTCCTCCTCCTCCTCCTCCTCCTCCTCCTCCTCCCCTATTCTCTCAGCCAAATGCAAGGGTGGATGACCTCAGAATGGGACTGTCTGGTTATATACACACACACACACACACACGCACATACATACATACATCCATACATCCATACAGACAGACAGACAGACAGACAGACAGACAGACAGGTATTTCCCCGTCTTCTTACTCTTTGGAATTGTTAATTTTCTAAAGTGGGAGGAGTCATTCTTCTCTCTCTCTCTCTCTCTCTCTCTCCACCCATTATCTTCTCTAACAAAGGTTCTGCTGAGTAAATGATGAACGAAATCGCCCACGTACATTCCCGCCCCTTCCTTTACGTTCTACAGGCTGTCTCGTTTGATGGCTGACTGTCCTATTCTTTCCCTTCTTTTTCCTTCCTTCTGATCTCAATAGCTACCCGCGTTCTTGGTGTTTTTATCAATACGAAGAAGGACGAAGAAGAAGAGTGACTGAGGTAGAACTGTAGGAACTTTTTGGGGGCGTTTTAGAGTCTCTGGTTCGTCGGTAAATATGAGTTACGTTTAATTTCTTTTATCCTCGGCTGTTCATGAATAAAGAGAAGAGAATAACGTTGAAGGGAAAGGAAGTAGAAATGAATGAAAGGATAAGAATAAGAGTGAATGAAAAAGAAGGGAAGGGAAGGGAAGGTGAATGCTATGAAGGGCCGCGAGGAAGAGCAGACGAAGGGAAGGAAGCAATAATAAAAGGAAGGGAACATAAATAAAGAAAACGGAGTAGAAATTAAAGGAAAGGAATAAGAGTGAAGGTAGAGGGAAGGGAAGGGAAGGGAAGGGAAGGGAAGGGAAGGGAAGGGAAAGGAAGTGAAGGAAAGGGAAGGGAAGGGTAGTGAAGGGAAGGTAAGGGAAAGGAAAGGATGGGAAGGGAAGGGAGGGGAAGTGAAGGGAAGGGAAGGGAAGTGAAGTGAAGTGAAGTGAAGGGAAAGGAAGGGAAGGGAGGGGAAGGGAAGGGAGGTGAAGGGAGGTGAAGTGAAGTGAAGGGAAAGGAAGGGAAGGGAGGGGAAGGGAAAGGAAGGGAAGGGAAGGGAAGGGAAGTGAAGTGAAAGGAAGGGAAGGGAAAGGAAGGTAAGGGAAGGAAAGGAAGTAGAAATAAATAAAAGTGAATGATGATGATGATGATGATGGAAAGAGGAGAGATTTAAGAGTACAAGAAAAGAAAGAAGGCGAAAGAAGAAGAGGAAAGATATGGAAATACAAAAAAAAGAGGAGGAAAAGAAAAAGAGTAAGAGGTTCGAGAGGACAAAACAGAAAGGATGAAAAAGAAGAAGAAGAGGAAAGATAAGTAAGTACATGAGAAAGAGGAAGAAAAGAATAAGAGTATAAGAGTTTCAAGAGGACAAAAAGGAAAGGATGTAAAAGAAGAAAAGGGAAGATAAGGAAAAAAAGAGGAGGAAAAGAAAAAGATTATGAGTTTTAAGAGGACAAAATATAAAGAATGTAAAAGAAGAAAAGGGAAAATAAGGAAATACATAAGAAAAATGAGAGAAAAAGAAAGAAAAAGAAGAAGAAACTGAGCAGGAAAAAGAAGGAAAGAAAGGGGAAGGAGGAGGAATATAAGAAAGAAGGAGAAGAGAGAAGGGGAAGAAAAAGACGAACAAGAAGAGAGGAATAAAGAAGAGAAGGAGGAAAAGAAGAAAAACTATAAAGAAAATGAGAAAATATGATCAGTAAACGATATTAGGTTCCTCTTCCTCCTCCTCCTCCTCCTCCTCCAAAATTCTGTTCCTTTTTTTTCTGCCTTTCCTGAGATCTATATGGAACCTATTACCCCTCTCCTCCTCCTCCTCCTCCTCCTCCTCCTCCTCCTCTTCCTCTTCCCCTACAAGGCCAGTTCGCCAGTGCACGCAACAGAAAACGTAATCCGGCCAAATTTAATAAGAAGAATCGGGGTCGTGTATCAAAGAAAACGGGAAGAGGCGTGTCGGAGGGGGGTACTCCTTTGCCCTTCCTCGCTGCCCTTCATTCTGACCTCCCATAGCTCTGACCTTCCCTTCGCTGCTGTTCTTTTCCCTTCCCTTCTCCTTCCGTCTTCCCTTCCTTCCTTCCTTCCCTTCTCTCTCCTCCATTTTGCTCCGTTTCTTTCGTTTCTTCTCCCATCTCTTCGCTTTTTTTCCCTTCTTTTCGTTTTTACAATCTTTCCTCGCTTCCAGTTCCCTTTCCTTCCCTTCCTTTCCCTTCCCTTCCTTTCAATTCTCTTTCCTTCGCTTCCTTTCCCTTCCCTTCCTTTCAAATCCCTTTCCTTCGCTTCCTTTCCCTTCCCCACCTTTTAAATCCCTTTCCTTCCCTTCCTTTCCCTTCCCCACCTTTTAAATCCCTTTCCTTCCCTTCCTTTCCCTTCCCTTCCTTTCAATTCCCTTTCCTTCCCTTCCTTTCCCTTCCCTTCCTTTCAATTCTCTTTCCTTCCCTTCCTTTCCCTTCCCTTCATTTCAATTCCCTTTCCTTCCCTTCCTTTCCCTTCCCTTCATTTCAATTCCCTTTCCTTCCCTTCCTTTCCCTTCCCTTCCTTTCAATTCCCTTTCCTTCCCTTCCTTTCCCTTCCCTTCCTTTCAATTCTCTTTCCTTCCCTTCCTTTCCCTTCCCCACCTTTCAATTCCCTTTCCTTCCCTTCCTTTCCCTTCCCTTCATTTCAATTCCCTTTCCTTCCCTTCCTTTCCCTTCCCTGCCTTTCAATTCCCTTTCCTTCCCTTCCTTTCCCTTCCCTTCCTTTCAATTCCCTTTCCTTCCCTTCCTTTCCCTTCCCCACCTTTCAATTCCCTTTCCTTCCCTTCCTTTCCCTTCCCCACCTTTCAATTCCCTTTCCTTCCCTTCCTTTCCCTTCCCCACCTTTTAAATCCCTTTCCTTCGCTTCCTTTCCCTTCCCTTCCTTTCAAGTCTCTTTCCTTCCCTTCCTTTCCCTTCCCTTCCTTTCAATTCCCTTTCCTTCCCTTCCTTTCCCTTCCCCACCTTTCAATTCCCTTTCCTTCCCTTCCTTTCCTTCCCCACCTTTTCAATTCCCTTTCCTTCCTTCTTTCCCCACCTTTTTAAATCCCTTTCCTTCGCTTCCTTTTCCTTCCTTCCTTTTCAAGTCTTTCTTTCCTTCCT